>NW_027507786.1:21123249-21133249 GCF_037356315.1 Lithobates pipiens | reverse complement strand
ATTACAGGAGGGGGGCAGAAACAAGACCAGTCCCCCTGCAGAAGAAAAAAGCAGAGATTTGGGAGGGGCCCATCAGGCTCCGCCCACTACAGGAGGGGGCAGAGACAAGACCAGTTCCTTTGCACAAGGTAAGAGCAGAGCTGTGGCTGGAGCCCTGCAGGCTCCACCCACTACAGGAGGGGGGCGGAGACAAGACCAGTCCCCCTGCAGAAGGAGTGAGGGTTAGCAGTGGGCGGTCTTTATTACAGGAAGTCTCGCACTGGATGACGGCACAGATCTGGGAGAAGACGTCACATGACCGATGGATTTCTGATCCCGGAGATCGGACTTAATAACCCAAAATGGGGGAAATACAAGCAGCTGACCGCCGGGGGTCGCAGACGCTTCGGCTTCTCCTTCCCATCAAGTCAGAATCTCCCGATTTCACCCATCGGATGGAGAGTCGGGGTTCAGAGGTCACCTGAAGTATAACACTCACCGCCCTCCCCCTCCCCCCATCTATCTGCTGAGGACAGAAGATGGGAGGTATCTGATGCCAGATATGAGGTCAGCAGAGGTGGACGGGGGAACGCGGGGGCTTTGGACTCAGAGGGGGGCTTTTAGGAGCGGCCCGCCGGCTTCCTGTCCCACGACCTGCACTGTGCGTTTGGATTATTTTTTTGAGAGAGAATTTGCACTTAACATCAAGACGTCCTCGCTGCAAACGGACAGGAGCAAGTGTGTTTGGCGGTGGCGGGATGAGACGGTCGCAGGGGGTGAGGGGGAGGTCCGCGGGGCCCTAGGGAAAGAAGTCACCGCAGTGCCGAGCATCATTACCGGACTCTCCTGATTATACGGGGGCACAACCTGCCATCTCATAAATGGCCGGAGAAAAAAAAAACAATCCGGCTGGGATGATGGCCAACAAAATGCGGATACACAGAAGGTCCCGGCTGGGGGAGGGGGGCTCGGAGAGAGGAGACATATAGAGCTTTCCTTTGGTGTATTTAATCACCACGGGGGGGGGGGGGGGGGGGGAACGTGCTATAAATGAAAAAGACGAAATAAATAAAGTTTCTAGGCTTCTGTTACTTATTTTGTAAATAAGTAATTTTTCTCCTTCACTGATGGGTGCTAATCAGGAGGAACTGATGGGTGCTGATGAGGCGGCACTGATGGGCACTGATAAGGAGGCATGGCACTGATGAGGAGACACTGTTAAGGCACTGTTGGCGCTGATAAGGAGGCGCCAATGGGCGATGATGAGGAGGCGCCGATGAGGAGGCGATGATGAGGAGGCGCCGATGAGGAGGCGCCTATGAGGCGGCGATGATGAGGAGGCGCCAATGAGGAGGGGATGATGAGGAGGCGCCAATGAGGAGGGGATGATGAGGAGGCGCCAATGAGGAGGGGATGATGAGGAGGCGCCAATGAGGAGGGGATGATGCGGAGGCGATGATGAGGAGGCGATGATGAGGAGGCGCCGATGAGGAGGCGCCGATGAGGAGGCGAAGATGAGGAGGCGAAGATGAGGAGGCGAAGATGAGGAGGCGAAGAGAGGAGGCACCGATGGGCGAAGATGAGGAGGCACCGATGGGCGCCGATGAGGAGGCACCGATGGGCGCCGATGAGGAGGCACCGATGGGCGCCGATGAGGAGGCACCGATGGGCGCCGATGAGCAAGCACCGATGGGCGCCGATGAGCAAGCACCGATGGGCGCCGATGAGCAAGCACCGATGGGCGCCGATGAGCAAGCACCGATGGGCGCCGATGAGCAGGCGCCGATGAGCAGGCGCCGATGAGCAGGCGCCGATGAGCAGGCACCGATGGGCGCCGATGAGCAGGCACCGATGGGCGCCGATGAGCAGGCACCGATGGGCGCCGATGAGCAGGCACCGATGGGCGCCGATGAGGAAGCACAGATGAGGAAGCACCGATGGGCGCCGATGAGGAGGCACCGATGGGCAATGATAGGATACACTAATGGACACTGTTGGGGCTGCACTGATAATCAGTGTAGATGGCCACGATGAGAAATGCCATCATGAGTACAGGAATGCCGATAACTGGCATTTCCGGTTTACACTGTAATTGGGCACAGCTGATCACATGGTAAAGGGCCCATGTCAAGGGGCACAACACACCATTGATCGCCGTGCACGGCAAGAATGGAATGATGTCATATGACAGAACAAGGCGCATTCCAGCGCGTCCATCATTTCACTATACAGCAGGCGGGAAGAAGTTAATAAAATTATTTTGTGTGTGTGTGTGGGGGGGGGGGGGGGGGCATGATCTCTTTTCTGAAAACAGACACCTTCCTGGAGAATAAAATGGCGGTAGTTCCAATTTTTTTTTGTCACACAAAGTTATCGCGACAGTTTAGGAACGAAAAATGTCAGTTAAAAAAAAATCCACTTTTCCTTAATTTTAGGGCACAGAAAGGCAATAAAACGTCCCAAGTTTTTAGGTTGCGCCAAGTTGATGCCCAAAATGTCAAACATTAAAACGACCCGGCCCTGCAAAAGAGCGTCAAACTTCGGCATCCTGTATTTTCCGCGGGCACCGCTATAGAAGCCCCTACAGGTCAGAAATGTTTTCACGCACAGCCACCCCCGAGCCGTGCATTGTGGAGGGGGGGGAGCTTATCTTTGGGGGGGGTTTGGGTGTAACATATTGTTTTTTGACACATTTTTTTTTCACATAACTTTTTTTTTTTCTCTAAATGTAGATGACAAAAGATGGAGATGGAGACTTTAGGGAGATCTTTGGAGGAATTGTATCTTTTTTCCTCCATGAAATATAAATGATATGAAGAGGCCGGACTAATGGCCATTAGCGGAGCTTTATCCTCTTTAGCGGAGAAACTTTCCCTCTCCAGCTGTCACTGTGGGGGAAGGAGGACGACATTATGGAAAATGCGATTGCTGACGTCCGTGGCATTGATTGACCGCATTCTACTCCATGTAATTATCCCACTACAGGCCTGACCTGTCCACCCATGTCCCATCACAGCGAGGCCATGTGCCGCCACCGGTGACGCCGCGCTCTGATTAACTGATGTGACCGGCTCAGTGATCCCTGTACAGCGCTGCGGTGTATGTCAGAGCTATATAAATGTATAATAATAATAGTGTGTGACTGTGTGGAGGGGGGGGGGGGCATTAGAGTGTAAGCTTCTCTGTACAGAGACTGATGTGACTGTGGGGGAGGGGACATTAGAGTGTAAGCTCCTCTGTACAGAGACTGATGTGACTGTGGGGGGAGGAGACATTAGAGTGTAAGCTCCTCTGTACAGAGACTGATGTGACTGTGGGGGAGGGGACATTAGAGTGTAAGCTCCTCTGTACAGAGACTGATGTGACTGTGGGGGGAGGGGACATTAGAGTGTAAGCTCCTCTGTACAGAGACTGATGTGACTGTGGGGGGAGGGGACATTAGAGTGTAAGCTCCTCTGTACAGAGACTGATGTGACTGTGGGGGGAGGAGACATTAGAGTGTAAGCTCCTCTGTACAGAGACTGATGTGACTGTGGGGGGAGGGGACATTAGAGTGTAAGCTCCTCTGTACAGAGACTGATGTGACTGTGGGGGGAGGAGACATTAGAGTGTAAGCTCCTCTGTACAGAGACTGATGTGACTGTGGGGGAGGGGACATTAGAGTGTAAGCTCCTCTGTACAGAGACTGATGTGACTGTGGGGGGAGGGGACATTAGAGTGTAAGCTCCTCTGTACAGAGACTGATGTGACTGTGGGGGGAGGGGACATTAGAGTGTAAGCTCCTCTGCACAGAGACTGATGTGACTGTGGGGGAGGGGACATTAGAGTGTAAGCTCCTCTGTACAGAGACTGATGTGACTGTGGGGGGAGGGGACATTAGAGTGTAAGCTCCTCTGTACAGAGACTGATGTGACTGTGGGGGGAGGAGACATTAGAGTGTAAGCTCCTCTGTACAGAGACTGATGTGACTGTGGGGGAGGGGACATTAGAGTGTAAGCTCCTCTGTACAGAGACTGATGTGACTGTGGGGGGAGGGGACATTAGAGTGTAAGCTCCTCTGTACAGAGACTGATGTGACTGTGGGGGAGGGGACATTAGAGTGTAAGCTCCTCTGCACAGAGACTGATGTGATTGGCTCAATGATCTCTGTACAACACTGCGGTATATTTCAGAGCTAATTTAAAGAATGATGTCCTTATATTATGTTCCCATACAATTATCTCCTCTCTACATATTACAATAGGTGGATGGAGACCGCCAGGCCCCTCCTACAGGAGGAATTTCAGGGCGGCGGGGCGTTGCGTTCTGTACATTCTCGTCATTACTCTTTAACTCAGTTGCCACTAAACACGATGTAAACATTCCACAATTACCATGAGAATCCTGAGACGGCATAAAACACGAGAAGACACAAGTCATCATAAACCTGACGGACCATACTCAGTGCAGACGGTGGGGGGAGGGGGGGGGCAGATGATGTTACAGTCCCATATACAGTATGATGTTGCTGCACTACCCCCTACAGAGACACGAGAGGACAGGTCAGAAAAACTACAAACTACACATATCACAGGAAATGAATAGCGATCCTGTATATATATATATATGTATATATATTGCCTTTTTTATTATAGTGGAGACAAAAAATACATTTAATAACCATTTTAATTCGATTATGGCATATGAATTGCATTCCTGTATACAGCCAGCAGATGGCGCGCTCAGCTTTTTTTCATGTTTTTCCAGGCTATCCTTATCAGCTTTGCTGAAAAAAAATATATATATTGTTTACCAAGTTCAGTAGCTCAAGTTTAAATTTACAAACAGAGCTAGAAGGGTCAGAGCAGTGACCACCCCCCCAACAAACCCCCCCCCCCCGCCCAACCCCAAACCTACCCTGACTATTCTTCTCAGAGCAGCCATACAGAAAACCCAAAACAACCGCCAAGCTAATCAATATATGCAAAGGAGTTGATTAACTTGGTGGTTATTTTGGGATCCACCTGGTTACTTGTATAGATAACTAGTTTAACCTGCTGGTGCTGACTGCTGACCACATTCTTACATTTTGTATCCCCCCCCCCATTGTGGATGTTCACAGCTTTATTTTGTTTCAGCTGTGTCTGTCTGCCAGAGAGAGTAGGGACTGCCAGAGACAGTAGGGACTGCCAGAGAGAGTAGGGACTGCCAGAGAGAGTAGGGACTGCCAGAAAGAGTAGGGACTGCCAGAAAGAGTAGGGACTGCCAGAAAGAGTAGGGACTGCCAGAGAGAGTAGGGACTGCCAGAGAGAGTAGGGACTGCCAGAGAGAGTAGGGACTGCCAGAGAGAGTAGGGACTGCCAGAGAGAGTAGGGACTGCCAGAGAGAGTAGGGACTGCCAGAGAGAGTAGGGACTGCCAGAGAGAGTAGGGACTGCCAGAGAGAGTAGGGGACTGCCAGAGAAAGTAGGGACTGCCAGAGAAAGTAGGGACTGGCCAGGGAGGGATTGATTTGACATAGCTGGCCGGCGTGAACATGTATTGCAAAATGGAGAATCCCCATTTTATATGCCACAGTTTACTTCAGGAAAGGGTTAACAAGTGGTGACACCCCCCCCCCCCTCCCCAGTTTCTCATGTGTTGTATATATGAAGTTATTTAGGACCCGAGTATTCACTTCTCCATTTCTACTGCATGCTGCAGGTTGGTAACTGTAAGGGCTGGTTCACACTGCAGGCGCGGCGAGGCGTCTCCGACTTGCCTCGCCGCGACCTGCGGCGACCTCAGCGGCGACTTGCAGATGACTTCTGTATAGAAGTCAATGCAAGTCGCCCCCGAAGTCGCCCAGAAGTAGTACAGGAACCTTTTTTCTGAGTCGGAGCGACTCGAGTCGCTCCTCTCAGAACGGTTCCATTGTACAGAATGGGGGCGACTTGCGGGAGCGAGGCGAGGAGAGTCGTGTCGCCTCGCATCGCCCGCTGTGTGAACCGGCCCTAAAGGGCCTGAATGTGTGATATGACTGGCTAAGTTTATACAGTGCCTTGAAAAAGTATTCATACCCCTTGAAATTCCCCACATTTTGTTACAACCAAAACCATAAATGGATTTTATTGGGATTTTATGTGATTGTCACAAAGTGGCTCATAATTGTGAAGTGGAAGGAAAATGAACTTAGTCCCATAATAAAAAACATTTACACTGCATTTGTGAAGGAGGCTTCAGGGTGCCCAAGAAGGTCCAGCAAGTGCCAGGACCATCAATTACAGCTGATTCAGCTGCGGGATAGGGGCACCACCAGTGCAGAGAGGGGGGGATAGGGGCACCACCAGTGCAGAGAGGGGGGGATAGGGGCACCACCAGTGCAGAGAGGGGGGGATAGGGGCACCACCAGTGCAGAGAGGGGGGGATAGGGGCACCACCAGTGCAGAGAGGGGGGGATAGGTGCACCACCAGTGCAGAGAGGGGGGGATAGGGGCACCACCAGTGCAGAGATGGGGGGATAGGGGCACCACCAGTGCAGAGAGGGGGGGATAGGGACACCACCAGTGCAGAGAGGGGGGGGATAGGGGCCCCACCAGTGCAGAGAGGGGGGGATAGGGGCACCACCAGTGCAGAGAGGGGGGGATAGGGGCACCACCAGTGCAGAGAGGGGGGATAGGGGCACCACCAGTGCAGAGAGGGGGGGATAGGGGCACCACCATTGCAGAGAGGGGGGGATAGGGGGCACCACCAGTGCAGAGAGGGGGGGATAGGGGCACCACCAGTGCAGAGAGGGGGGGATAGGGGCACCACCAGTGCAGAGAGGGGGGATAGGGGCACCACCAGTGCAGAGAGGGGGGATAGGGGCACCACCAGTGCAGAGAGGGGGGATAGGGGCACCACCAGTGCAGAGAGGGGGGATAGGGGCACCACCAGTGCAGAGAGGGGGGGGATAGGGGCACCACCAGTGCAGAGATGGGGGTATAGGGGCACCACCAGTGCAGAGATGGGGGGAAAGGGGCACCACCAGTGCAGAGAGGGGGGGATAGGGGCACCACCAGTGCAGAGAGGGGGGGATAGGGGCACCACCAGTGCAGAGAGGGGGGGATAGGGGCACCACCAGTGCAGAGAGGGGGGGATAGGGGCACCACCAGTGCAGAGAGGGGGGGATAGGGGCACCACCAGTGCAGAGAGGGGGGATAGGGGCACCACCAGTGCAGAGAGGGGGGGATAGGGGCACCACCAGTGCAGAGAGGGGGGATAGGGGCACCACCAGTGCAGGGGGGGGATAGGGGCACCACCAGTGCAGGGGGGATAGGGACACCACCAGTGCAGGGGGGTATAGGAGCACTACCAGTGCAGAGAGGGGGCTGGGGGCACCGGTACAGAGCTTGCTCAGGAATGGCGGCAGGCAGGTGTGAGGACATCGGCACGCACAGTGAGGAGAAGACTTTTGGAGGATGGTCTGGTGTCAAGAAGGGCAGCAAAGAAGCCACTTATCTCCAGGAAAAACATCAGGGCCAGTCTGATATTCTGCATAAGGTCCAGGGATTGGACTGCTGAGGACGGGGTGAAAGTCCTTTTCTCTGATGAATCCCCTTTCCCATTGTTTGGGGCATCTGGAAAAAACCTTGTTCAGAGAAAAAGAGGTGAGCTCTACTATCAGTCCTGTGTCATCCATCCTGAGACCATCCATGAGTGGGGGGGCGTCTCAGCGCAGGGAGTGGGGGGCTCACTCACAATTGTGCCTTATTACACCCCCCATGACTAAAGAATGGTACAAAAACATCCTCCGAGAGAAACTTCTCCCCACCATACAACAACAGTGTGGTGACAACACAAAGCATTTTCCGGCATGATGGGGCACCTTGCCATAAGGCCCATAAGGCCAAAGTGATAACTAAGCTGCTTGGGGAACAAAACATCAACATTTTGGGTCCATGGCCAGGAAACTTCCCAGACCTTAATCCTATTGGGAACTTGTGGTCAATCCTCAGGCGGCGGGTGAGCAAAAAGATAGTCAAATTCTGACAAACTCCAAGCATTGATTATGTAAGAATGGGGGCGGCGGCCATCAGTCAGGATGTGGCCCAGAAGTTGAGTGACAGCATCCCGGGGGGGGGGGGGGGGGGAATCAGAGAGGTCTTGAGTCAGCACTGCAAATATTGAATAAAAACCTCTGACATGAAATGCTTGGAATTATACTTCAGTGGTGTGCTGTGGCACAGATCAGAATCAGACGCATGAATGATAGCAGCTCTGAGACTGAATATTCCACGTTTTAGCTGTAGTATATACAGGACTTGTATGTAAGGACGTGGCCAAACCCTTTTGGGGGGATTTGGTGGGTTGGATGCTTATTTATAATAAGTGGTGGCTGGCACTCTATTTTTGGGGGGGGGGGGGGGGGGTGGGGAGGCTAACAAACCACATTTATTAAAAATTGTTCTTTTTTATAAGCCTTGTTGGGGGGGGGGGGGGGGGGTTGGTGAGATATCAGGGGTCTAAACAGACCCCTGACATTCCCCTTGAGACAAGGAAAGGGGCTGAGGACACAGATTCCCCAGTCCCTTTCTCTGCAGCCTCAGCTGCACTGAAGATGAATGGAGAGGAGACAGAGGCTCCTCTCCATTCATAAACTGAAACAAAGGAAACAGTTTACGATGTGTCAGTTATGAATGGACAGTCAGTGATCAGTGACTCTGCATTCAGAAAAGGAAGGAGCCGTTAAATGAAAGATTTACCGTCTCCTTCCTCCGCTCTCCATCCTGGCAGATCCAGGACGAGGGAGGACCGGAGGAAGACATGGAGGAGGACCGGAAGGGGGGCATGGAGGGGTAGCCGGGGAGGACACAGAGGGGGGCATGGAGGGGGACACAAATCGGGGGTGTTCGGTGTGGTGGTGGGGCAGTTACAAGTGTCGATCCCCCTGACGGCCGCAGGAGGGAGGTGGAGAATCGTCAGAAAATCTTTACAGGGAACTCGGTTCTTGTAACTCCCCCCACCGCCACACCGATCACCTATGGAAATAGAGAGAAACAAAAGGCGGGGCTTTGGAAATATAGAGAGAAACAAAAGGCGGGGCTTCGGAAATATAGAGAGAAACAAAGTAACCCTGTGGATGCCACATACAAAATATGAACTTCCATCGCCGGCTGCTGAACCCGCGCAGTATCGGCCACCAACTCTCTCATCTCTTTTCATTATTACAAAAGGGGACAAAACATAGGAGCCCAACACCTGTCACCTTCACAAACTATGTGTCAGGACCCCCCTCCCCCCCCCCCCCCATCGTCGTGTACAGAAGGAATTAGCATGAAGTGCCCAGCACCCACTAAACTCTGAAATATCAGCTGACAGCGGAGTGGCCCTTTAGTAGAGAAACGGTTGAGGGTGGGATGGAGGAAGCAGAGCGCTCTGGAGCCGGTCATGCCGCGATGCTCTGCACAGCTCTGCGGTCGCCCTGCTGTTCCTCGTGACGTCAATCGGCGTATGTCAGGCGGCCACATATCAAGAATCTCAGAGTGAGATGACGCAACGCGCTTCGCTCCCATCAGCCAAACCACAAGGAAACCACAAGCAGCGGCCCAGAGAGGTATGGATTGCATCGGCTGTAGTGTGCCAACACCGGCACACCGGGACACCCAGCCAACCGAATTAAAAACGCACAGCATTATGAGTCGGGGGAAGCAACCTGACGGGGGGGGGGGGGTCAAAACTACCATGACATGGGGAAACCTAGCCATAGGGCACAGCAAGGGGGAGGGGGGTAAAACTGGGTGGCTGGTGATTATAAGACACAGCATGGGGAAGGGGGGGACTATCCTGACACCGGGACACACTGACACCCTTTGGTGATTATGGAGCATGTCATATGGACCTACCTGGAGAGGGGGAAAACCATCCCCACACTGGGGAACCCAGCCACCCTCTGATTATAGGGCACAGCATGGGGGGGGAACCTTTCAGACACCGGGACACCCGTTCAACTTTCGGTGGGACACGTCATATGGACCTGATGGGGGGGGTTGGGGGAAAAACCATTGTGACACTGGGGAAACCGG
>NW_027507786.1:20871181-21123049 GCF_037356315.1 Lithobates pipiens | reverse complement strand
GGGGAGATGCCAAAGTAAACAAGCATCTCCCTGTTCTGCCTAGTGACAGTGTCACTGATCACCGCTCCCTGTGATTGGAGCAGAGATCGGTGATGTGTCATATGTAGCCCCTCCTCCCACAGTTAGAAACACCCCCCCCAGGACACACTTAACCCCTACACTGCCCCCTAGTGGTTAACCCCTTCACTGCCAGTGTCATTTACACAGGAATCAGTGCATTTGTATAGCACCGATTGCTGCATAAATGACAATGGTCCCAAAAATGTGTAAAAAAAGTCAGACGTGTCCGCCACAATAAAAATCGCTGATCGCCACCATTACTAGTAAAAAAAATAAAAAAATGTATAAAAATCCCATAAATCTATCCACTATTTTGTAAATGCTATAACTTTTGCGCAAACCAATCAATAATCGCTTATTGCATTTTTTTTTTTTTTTTTTACCAAAAATATGTAGAAGAATACGTATCGGCCTAAACTGAGGGAAAAAATGTTTTTTTATATTTTCTTTTCTTTTTTTTTACAGGAGTACATATGTAAAAAAAAAGTTGTATCTTTTTTTTTTTTTTTTAGAAAAGTCTAATGAGCAAAAAAATTATTTTTTTTAATTTAATTTTTACACTTGTGTGCTAATATATATATATATATATATATATATATATATATATAATAAAAATAATAATAATAAATATTAAAACAGGCAGCACACAAGTGTAAAAAAGTTTAAAATTAAAAAAATAATTTATTTTTTTTGCTCTTTTCTTAAGAAAAAAAAAAAAAAAAAAAAAATTATATATATATATATATATATATATATATATATATATATATATATATATATATATATATATATATATATATATATATATATATATATATATATTTATTTTAGTGCAATATAGAAGATAGAGATCTGGACAATTGTGTTTAAAAAATAAAAAAAATGAAAAAAATAAATAAAAATAAAAACACAATTGTCCGAATCTCTAAAAAATAAAAAACACAATTATCTGGATCTCTATCTGCTATCTTGCGCTAACATTTTTTATTTTATTTTTTATTTTTAGAAAAGTCTAATGAATGAGCAAAAAAAAAATGTTAATTATTTTTTTCTTAAATGTAACAGTTCTCAAAAACGGCACAAGCCCAATCTAGACAAATTTTTTTTTCCGGTTTTAAATTGGGATAATTATGAGTTTCCGGCGATTGTGTGGCCTATATGGCAGACCCCGCCCTCTGCATCGTATGCAGAAAGGTCCTCATAAATATTTCAGGCTTCCAGGAGGCATTTTGCGGAAGATGTTTAATCCCGAAGATCCATTAAACCACAACAAATCGCAGAGGCCTGGAAAGTATTTGAGGAGGGCCGAGCGTCTCGCAGGCTCTGACACATGGAAAGTGCGCCGTGCACGCTCGCAGCCCCGTGTGTGTGAACATAAATATTGCACGCTGTTTATCTTTGCACACGCTGGTTAAATATTGATCGGAGGATTTGCCTCTAAGTGGCCATTTTCCCCGAGCAGCTAATCACAGAGGACTTGGCTAAGTGCAGAGAGAGATTAATGCGGGCGCTGCACGGGGGGGGGGGGGGGGGGGGGGGCCGGGACGCACTTCCTGCACAGGAGCAGGGGCCCTTCACCGACCCCCCAGGACAGGGCCAACCACATAATAGGAGACATCTGCTAACGGATCCTTCCGGGTATCCAGAAAAATAAACATTTTAAAAAAAATTTCCAAAAGAGAATCTTGTCAATAAGTTTTGGCGCAATTTATGCGTTTCTCTAGAGTTGCGTCGCATTTTAGAGTCGATTCTGTGTGCGTTTATATCTGTATTTTCTGTGCCCTTTTCCAATGCGCAGAGTGTACTTGGCATGTTACAAAACCCACCCACCATGTGCGATTTGTACAACGGTGGCCACTTACCCCTATGCAGGCAGGGCCGGTGCAATGGTTTTTGACACCCTAGGCGAAACCTCTTTTTGCTGCCCCCCCCCCTCCCAGCTCCACCCCCTTTTCCCTGCCCATGTAACCCCATCTTTTTAATGAAGTGCCCATCAAATGCAGCCTCACCAGCGCCCAAACGCAGCCTCGCCAGCGCCCGGCAAAAAGCCAGACTCGCCAGCGCCCGGCAAAAAGCCAGACTCGCCAGCGCCCGGCAAAAAGCCAGCCCCGCCAGCGCCCGGCAAAAAGCCAGCCCCGCCAGCGCCCGGCAAAAAGCCAGCCTCGCCAGCGCCCGGCAAAAAGCCAGCCTCGCCAGCGCCCGTCAAAAAGCCAGCCTCGCCAGCGCCCGTCAAAAAGCCAGCCTCGCCAGCGCCCGTCAAAAAGCCAGCCTCGCCAGCGCCCGTCAAAAAGCCAGCCTCGCCAGCGCCCGTCAAAAAGCCAGCCTCGCCAGCGCCCGTCAAAAAGCCAGCCTCCCCAGCGCCCGTCAAAAAGCCAGCCTCGCCAGCGCCCGTCAAAAAGCCAGCCTCGCCAGCGCCCGTCAAAAAGCCAGCCTCGCCAGCGCCCGTCAAAAGCCAGCAGCGCCCGTCAAAAGCCAGCCTCGCCAGCGCCCGTCAAAAAGCCAGCCTCACCAGCGCCCGTCAAAAAGCCAGCCTCACCAGTACCATCAACGTTTGCTTGCTTCTATTAATTTGGGATACAGACACAGTCCTCAGCCTCCTGAGACTTAGTTTCTTGCTGCAGAGAGAAGAGTAGTAACACCAGTGGTGTGGTTCCCTAGGCGTCTGCCTAGTTTGCTTAGCGGTAGCACCAGCCCTGTATGCAGGGCCATCTTTAATATTGATTGGAACCCAGGCAAACATTTTCTTGGGTCCTCCCAAATCCACGTAACTATTTGCAGGCAGGGGGGGGGGTCAAGGGGCAGCTGCTTTGGGCCCCTTTTGCCATGCAGTAAAGACAGCCCTGCCCCTATGCAAGAGCTCCATAAGGCTGCACAATTTTTCAACAAACGCATGCGCTGGAGCAAACGCACAGACCAGCGGGACACCACGGCCAGGAGCAGAGCTCTTCATGGAGTACTGGGGGGGGGGGGGATTCTACATACAAAGTAAATCAAAGGGATCCGCCACGGGAGATCCGCTCCTGGGGAGCCCCCAGAACCCCGGTGACATCAGCGCCTGCACCGTGCGTTCTCCGTGTATATACTGTGTATACCGGCTGAGCTTTCCATCTGAATGATTTCTTATACAGAGGGACATCAATTCACATATCATCCAGATACCGGTGATTGGGCGTTCTGCACATTGTAGGAAAGTATAAGCATGCGCACAGGTAAAACAAGAGCGGGGCCAAGTACCGGGGGTCACAATGATTCACTAGAAAAAAAACCTTAGGGGGTCCAGAGAGAGAGAGGGGGGGGGTGAGAACTGTATGCCCAGTATAGTAATACAAAGTAAATAAAAGAACGCCAGGGATGCCAGTCATACCACCTACATGCTTTAGAGGTGCCACTCAATAATGTACACACTTTTGGAGGTGCTAAAGAAAAGTACACATTTGGTGCTACTGAGGAATGTAAACATTTTTGGAGGTGCTACTTATAAACAAACTTTAGGGGTGTTATTTAGGAATGTAAACACTACGAGTGCAACTCAAGAACTTCCATACATTTGGGGGTGATCAGTACACACTTTAGGGGTGCTGATCAAGAACAGGAAAATCTTAGGGGCACCCTTCAAAGAACCGGCGCCCTTCAAAGAACCTGCACCCTTTTAGGGGCGCCCTTCAAAGCACCTGCACCCTTTTTTAGGGGCGTCCTTCAAGAACCAACACTCTTTTAAGGGCGCCCTTCAAAGAACTTACACCCTTGTAGGGATGTTATTTAAAAATGTTTAACCTTAAGGGGTGCCATTCAAGAACGTACACCCTTTTTGCGGGTGTCATTTTATAAACGTACACATTGTAATGGGTGCTGGTTAATAACATGTACAATTTAGAGGGTTGTACTGAAGAACGTTCACACTTTAGGGGGTGCTACTGAGGAACATAGACCTTTTTAGGGGGTGCTACTCAAATTACATACACTTTAGGGGCGCCCCCTCAAAAATACACCCAGTTTAGGGGAGCTCTTCAAGAACATACAGATTTTAGCGCCTGTCCTCTGGATCATACTAATTTCATGGGTACCCCTCAAGTCTGTATGCACTTTAGGGGGCGCCATTTAAGAACACACACACTTGGCAGGTTGCTGCTCGAAGCACAAACTTTAGGGGAGCCCCTTAAGAACACTGTAGGTGCGTCACTCCTGAATGTTTGGAATTTAGGGGGTGCCAGTAATGTCGGTTTGCGTTTTAGAGGGCGCAGGCGACGCAGGTTGGGGTGTGCTGTGATGAGCGAGTGTTGTCAGCTCCCCCCCCCCCCTCCCTCCCTTCCCCCGGTGACATTACGCTTCCTTATTAGCAAAACACAGTTTGAAAATCTATAAACCCAAAAGAAGTATTTCGGGAGCCCACCTGGGTTGGAGGGTCCCCCAATACTCGGACAGGTTATCCTGGGAACCTCCATATTCAGAAGGCCATCAGATTCCCGAGAAGAGGAAAGTTTGGGAAGCGAGCGAGGAGGAAATCTTCGCCTGCCCACGTTTAATGAATGTAAATGAGTCTCCTCACATAGCGCGCTCGCCGCTCGCTCGCAGCTCCCCTCGCCGGGGAAGTTTAACTTCATTTTTTCCCCCAACACCACAAAAAGCCAATAAAAGTTTGTCGCTGGCGGAGGGGGAGGGAGGGGACACAATGACAGCGGGCGCACAAGGTAAACAAACGTCCCCTCCGTGCCGAGCAGCTCCTGCAGGCCTTCCCATGACACCCTCCGCCTCTTATCTGACATTCCTCTCCGCCAGCAAAGCTGAAACTTCTTCACACAGAAAAAAATCGCTACAGCGGAAAAACAACAACAACAGGCTGGGATTGTCAGCTGGAGGGCGAGCCGCTGCTGAGGAACTACAAGTCGCAGCATGACCACAGCCTTTCACCGCGACTCCGCCCAGAGCATGGGGTGCTGGGGTCAAGGAGGTACAAGAAGTGCCAGAAGGATGGGCATGCTGAGTCTTGTAGTTACTCAACACTTCAGCTCCATTTACACTTGTGCGACTCCAAAGTCGTGCGATTTGATGGAACTTTTGGCTAGGACTGTTGCACTGATAACCTTAAGATGTGACTTTCAAGGGTTTAAATTGCAGTCTATATTAAAATAATAATAGTAACAACAGCAACAACTACGATAACAATAGTAAGAATATTAGTCAGGCTCCATTTACACTTGTGCGACTCCAAAGTCGTGCGATTTGGTGGAACTTTGGCCGCTGACTTTGGCTATGACTGTTGCACCGATTACCTTAAGATGAGGCTTTCAAGCGAATTTTGAGGGTTTAAATTGCAGTCTATATTAAAATAACTACGATAACAATAGTAAGAATATTAGTCTGGCTCCATTTACACTTGTGCGACTCCAGAGTCGTGCGATTTCCATCGCGACTTTACACTGCGACTCGGAATGGAACTTGGATGCGACTTTGGCTTTGACTGCTGCACAGCTGTCGCATTGGTAACATTAAGATGCGACTTTCGTGCAACTTTTGAGAGCATGTTGCCGTCTACGGCGCTCAAGTCGAAGGAAAGTCGCATCAAAGTAGTTTAAGTCGATTTGAACGGCTTTCATTGAAATGCAAACAGCTGTGAATCGTCATGGCAGCCTTATGTTTCCAAAGTTGCACAACCGGTCGCACAAGTGCGATCGGGGCCTCGCTGTTACGAATATTATTATTATTGTTGATATTATTTGTAGTAATACTAATAATAACAACAAAAATTGTTACAATAAATAAATAGCGACAAAAACAATATTAAATAATAATAGTAACAATAAGTCGCATAGATTTGAACGGCTTCCATTGAAATACAAGGGCTGTGAATCGTCATGCGACCTTGTTTCCAAAGTTGCATGACAGGTCGCACAAGTGTGAATGGAGCCTCGTTGTTACAGATGTTATTATTGTTGCTATTATTAGTAGTAGTAGCAATAATAATCATTTATAATAGATAATAGCAACAATAACAATATACATAATAATAAGTTGCAATAGATTTGAGCGGCTTCCACCGAAATACAGGAGCTGCGACTTCCCATGAGACTACGTGTCCAAAGTTGCATGACAAGTCGCACAAGTGTGAGTGGAGCCTCATTGTTACGCATATTATTATTGTTTCTATTATTAATAATAATAAATAATAACAACAACTAAAAACTATAATAGTTACAATAAATACTAAACAACAATAACAATAGTAACAAGTCGCATAGATTTGAACGGCTTTCACTGAAATGCATGGGCTGCAACTTGTCATGCGACTTTATGTTTCCAAAGTCGCACAAGTGTGACTAGAGCCTGGAGAAGACAAAATTGGCAGAAACGTGCAACAATGTTACAGGGAGTTTCAGCATTCACCATGACATTCTATCTCGCTGTGCTGGCACTTGTAGTTCCTCAGATTACCAACACACTGGTAAGAAAACTGCAACAACTCAAAACAACGTCTGCGCGAGGTTATAAACGGGCAATGCTGGGACTTTCAGTCCCTCCGAGATCTAAGGAGCTTGTATCAAGGCCCCTGAGGGTAGAAGGCATGCTGGGACTATTAGTGATCCAAAGAAACTTCTAATTAATGTTGGGAATCCGAATTCTGGGACTTCTGGTTCCTCAAACTCACTGAAAAAAGAAAAAAAAAAAAATACAACAACCACCAACATCGCCAAACTCGAAGGACTCAAAGTTCTTCACCTGCCCAATCAAAATCAAGCGCTGAAGTGGCCCAAAGGAAGCCATGCTGGGACTTGTGGTGCCTCAAATATGTACCAAACTTCCAACACATCTCATCTCTTTGCGTCTAGCTGCAGAATAGGGACACTTTCTATGCCTTCCACTTCTAGAACAGAAGGAATGCTGGGTGTTGTGGTCCTTCCAACAACTTTTTAACAGCAACTTCCAGCACTCTCTTGCCAAATAAACAGGGACACGCTGAGACTTGTAGTGCCTCAAAGATGTTACAACCACTACTGTGTTTATACACAGCAGCAGACATTGCCAGGCTGGGGCTTGTACTGCCTCGCACTTGTAACAAAAGCAAGAACAAGACCCAGCCTTCAACACTAGAGGGACCTGGGACTTGTAGTCCCTCAAGCTTTGACCACGCTTGCACCAAGTCCCATAGTGTTCTGTCAGACAGCAGAGGGCATGCTGACACTTGCAGTTTCAATAAAAGTTAGACAAACTGTACGTTCTGTGCTGGAATAAAGCCAGGTGGCCATGCTGATGCTTGTAGTTCCTCAACCCATAACCAACCAAAAAACAGACTGTCCTGGCAAGGCAGAAGGCATGCTAGAAACTGCAGTTCCCCAAGCAACATAGTTGGACCAGCTCTGAGCACTCTTTGGAAGGCCATGCTGCTGCTTGTAGTGCCTCAGAGTTCTAACATATGTCAAGTCTGCTAGGTTTCCTGGGACCTGTAGTTATCCAAACAACAACCTTGAGCAGTACACACTGGTATCTGTAGTGCAGCAAACATGTACCGGAGTTACAGAAGACTCAGCTTCCTATGCCTGAGGTCAGGGGGGCCATGCTGAGACTTGTAGTTCCTCACACTTGTATGCAATTCCAGCAAACCTACACCAAGTTGCATAGTGGCCTGCCGGGGTGTATGCTGGGACCAGTTGTTCCTCAAACAACCCAGTTAGACTATCTCCATGTATTCCACAGCCTTAAGTAGAAGGGCAAGCTGTCACTTTTAGTGCCTCAAACATGAACCAAAATAAAAATAGCCCTTGGCTTTCTACACTGGAGCTCATGCTGAGACTTCTAGTGCCAAAACTACATGGCTTTCTACACTATAGGTCAAAGGGGACATGCTGGGACTTTGTAGTCCATCAAACTCATACTAAGTTCTTCTAGTGTTCTGTCAGGGAGTGGGGGGGGGGGGCATGCAGTCCCATAAACTTCTACCAAACATGTGCCAAGTTCTCCTGGTACCTGTCAAGGTTCAGAGGCCAGGCTGGGACTTGTAGTCCCTCAAACATCTAACAAACTTGCACTAAGAGTTTCTGGCGTTGTGTCAGTGGGAAGGGCTATGCTGGGATTTATAGTCCCTCACCTTTCTCCAGACTTGAACTAAGTTTTCCTAGTGCTTAATATCAAGAGCGGGTCGTTTTGGGACTTGTAATCCATCCAACATATACTAAGTTCTCCTAGTGCCCTGTCAGGGTGCAGAGGCCAGGCTGGGACATGAAGTTCATGAAACTTGGACTAAGTTCATCTTGTGGCCAGCCAGGGAACAGACTGTAGGCTTGGACTTGTAGTCCCAAAAACTCACACTAAGTTCTCCTAGTGCCCCGTCAGGGTTTAGAGACCATGCCAGTCTTTTCTCAAACTTGTACCAATGTTAAAAGCAAGTTTTGTACCCAAGAGGTCAAAGGGGTCTATACTGGGACCGTACTTCTAAACTTAGATCAAGTTCCTTTAGCTGGTACCCTGTGCCTTGTAGTACCTCGGTGAGCCCAGTTACACCATCTCCAAGCTTTCTATGGCACACTGTGACTTGTAGTCCATAAGTGCCCTGTCAGGGACCAGAGGCCCAGCTGGGACTTGTGCTTTCTCAAAGTTCTACCAAATTTGTACTAAGTTCTCCTAGTACCCTGTCAGCCAGCAGAGGATAGGCTGAGACGAAGTTCATCAAACTTCTACATAACGTATACCAAGTTCTTCTTGTGGCTGGTCAGGGAACAGACTGCAGGCTGGGACTTGTAGTCCCTCAAACTTGCACTAAGTTCTCCTAGCGTACTGTCAGGGAGCAGAGACCATGCCGGACATTTCTCCAACTTGTACCAATGACAAAGCAAGACTTGTACCCAAGAGGTCAGGGGGGGCCATACTGGGACCATACTTCTAAGCTTAGAACCAAGTTCCAGTAGCTGGTACGCTGAGGCTTGTAGTTTCTCAGTGAGTCCAGTCACATCATCGCCGGGGCATTCTATGGCACACTGTGACTTCTCTCCCTCAAACTCACACTAAACTCTCCTAGTTAATGTTAAAGCAAGACTTCTACTGAAGAGGTCAGAGGGTCCATACTTCTTAACTTAGACCAAGTTCCTGTAGCTGGTACCCCGAGGCTTGTAGTTCTCTGGGGTGACCAGTCACACCATCTCCGGGCATTCTATGGCACACTGTGACTTCTCGTCTCTTAAACTTGCACCAAGTTCTCCTAGTGCCCAGTCAGGCAGCAGAGGAGAGGCTGGAACTTGTAGTTTCTCAAACGTCTACCAAACTCATACTATGTTCTCCTAGTGCCCTGTCAAGGTGCAGAGGCCATGCCGGGACATGAGGTTGGTCAAACTTATACTCAACTTGGACTAAGTTCCTCTTGTGGCAGGTCAGGGAACAGAGGAGAGTCTGGGACTTGTAGCCCCTCAAACTTGCACTATCTTCTACTTTCTGACAGGGCACTGTGAGAACTTAGTGCAAGTTTGAGGGGCTACAAGTCCCAGACTATCCTCTACTTTCTGACAGGGCACTGTAAGAACTTAGTGCAAGTTTGAGGGGCTAAAAGTCCCAGACTATCCTCTACTTTCTGACAGGGCACTGTGAGAACTTAGTGCAAGTTTGAGGGGCTACAAGTCCCAGACTATCCTCTACTTTCTGACAGGGCACTGTGAGAACTTAGTGCAAGTTTGAAGGGCTACAAGTCCCAGACTATCCTCTACTTTCTGACAGGGCACTGTGAGAACTTAGTGCAAGTTTGAAGGGCTACAAGTCCCAGACTAAGTTCTCACAGTGCCCTGTCAGAAAGTAGAAGATAGTCTGGGACTTGTAGCCCCCCAAACTTGCACTAAGTTCTCCTAATGACATGTCAGAGAGAGGAGACCATGGCGGACATTTCTCCAACTTGTAGCAATGTTAAAAGTAAGACTTCTACCCAAGAGGTCAGTGGAGTCCATGCTGGACCAGAGGCCAGGCTGAGTCTTGTTGTTTCTCAAACTTCTACCAAACTCACACTAAGTTCTCCTAGTGCCCAGTCAGTGAGCAGAGACCATGCTGGACATTTCTCCAACTTGTAGCAAAGTTTAAAGCAAGAAGAGGTCAGAGGGTCCAAACTTTTAAACTTAGGCCAAGTTCCTGTAGCTGGTACCCCGAGCCTTGTAGTCCCTCAGCAAGCCCAGTCCCACCATCTCTGAGCTTTCTACGGTACACTGTGACTTGTAGTCCCTTGAAACCCCCCCAGCCAAGCAGCCATAAAGGGAAGGTGCACCTACCTGCTCTCGGGAGATGCAGGGCAGAGAGGGTCTCCGGTTCATCTTGCCGCTTCCATAGTAGGTGCTGGAGGACTCCCCCAGGGACACACAGCTTGACCTCCTCCGGGGTCTGATGACGGGCACCTTGTCCTCCAGTGGGGTTCCGCTCCTTGGTTGGTTCTCTTGGATCTGGAAGCCATGGCAGAAGCAGAGGGCCAGTAGGGAGCCGACCAGCCCCACCAGGCAGCCTCCCAGGGCTCTGAGGGCATGGGGCACCCAGCTGAGGCTAGTGAGGGAGATGAGCCACACCAGGCTGGAGAAGAGGAGCACCAACACACTGTGCCCCAACCGGAGCGCCTGCCACAGAGTCAGCCCCCCCACACACAGCAACACCACCAGGAGCCGCACCACCTCCCCGGCCCCCGGCAGCAGCACATCCCCGCACTGACAGCACACCGGCAACGCCAGGAGCCACACCGATCCCCCGGGGCCCCTCAGGGCCCGGCACAGGTAACAGGTCAGGAAGAAGAAGGCGCAACCCAGACTGAAGAGAGGACTGAGAGCCTGCGCCAAACTCTGCGCCCAACCTGAGCCCTGCCAACAGGCGGCGGCCAACGCGGCTCCCCCGGCCCCCCACACCCCCCACCACCGCCGGCCCCCGGGCCATGCGGGCCACCAGCGGCCCCCGGGCGGGTCCGGCTTCAGAGGGGTCACCGAGCTCCTGACATAGCCGTTCCGGAACCCGTCCGGGGGGGTGTCCGCGGTCTTCATACCGCCACCCGGTGCTTCATATCGTCCCGCCGCCCCGCATCGTGCGACCGAATCTCCTCCGCTGTCTGCGACCGACTCCTCCCCGATCCCCTCCGCTGTGTGCGCCCCACTGCGCGAGAGCCGGCCGACGACTGCCTGGCGCCCCCTGCTGGACGACCGACGCCGTGCCGGGGCGCCTCCCCCCTCCTACCGGACACCGTGCCGGGGCGCCCTGCTACTCCTCCTCCCCCTCCTACCGGACACCGGCCCTGCTACTCCTTCCACCCCTCCTACCGGACACCGGGGCGCCCTGCTACTCCTTCCACCCTCTCTGCCTCCTACCGGACGCCGCGGGACTTCCTATCACTCCACTAATACTCCTACTACTACTATACCGTACACGGGACTTCCTATCACTCCACTAATACTCCTACTACTACTATACCGTACACGGGACTTCCTATCACTCCACTAATACTCCTACTACTACTATACCGTACACGGGACTTCCTACCGGAGAGACGACTTTCTAATACTCCACTAATTCTATACTTCCCTATACTATACATGGGACTTCCTACTGGAGGGATGATACATTGTGTTTACTAATACTCCACTAATACTACTACAATACTTCCCTATACTATACATGGGACTTCCTACCGGAGGGATGATACATTGTGTTTACTAATACTCCCCTAATACTACTACAATACTTCCCTATACTATACATGGGACTTCCTACCGGAGGGATGATACATTGTGTTTACTAATACTCCACTAATACTACTACAATACTTCCCTATACTATACATGGGACTTCCTACCGGAGGGATGATACATTGTGTTTACTAATACTCCACTAATACTACTACAATACTTCCCTATACTATACATGGGACTTCCTACAAGAGGGATGATACATTGTGTTACTCCCCTAATCCTCTTCTATACTATACACAGAACTTCCTACCGGAGAGATTATACGCTATTACTCCATTATACTATACTCCTATACTGTACTAATACTCTACTATACACAGGACTTCCTACTGGAGGGATGATCCATTGTGTTACTCTACTAATACTCCCCTAATACACTTCTATACAATACACAGGACTTCCTACCGGAGAGACTATACTCTATTACTCCACTGATACGCCATTATACTATACTATACTCCTATACTCTACTTATACTCCACTATACACAGGACTTCCTACCGGAGGGATTATACATTGTATTACTCTACTAATACTCCACTAATACACTTCTATGCTATACACGGGACTTCCTACTGGAGAGACTATACTCTATTACTCCACTAATACTATACTATACTCCTATACTGTACATGGGACTTCCTACTGGAGAGATAACTTTCTAATACTCCACTAATACTATACTTCACTATACACTGGACTTCCTACCGGAGAGATTATACTCCACTAATACCCTACTTTACTATACTAATACCCTACTATACTCCTATACTATATACGGGACTTCCTACCAGAGAGATAATATACTCCACTAATACTCCACTATACACTATACTCTACTAATACTCCACTATACTTCCCTATGCTATACACAGGAATTCATACTGGAGAGATAATACTTCACTAATACTCCACTATACTATATACAGCACTTCCAACCAGAGAGACTGTACTCTTTTACTCCACTGATACTACACTATACTCACTAATGGCGCGTACACACGACCGGACTTTCTGGCAGACTAGGTCCAAAGGGATCAGTCCATCGGACATTCCGATCAAGTGTGGGCTAATCCAATTGTTTTTCGAAAAATGCATCCAACGGACCTAGAAAAAGAATATGTTTCATATCTATCCGACGGACTCAATTCCGACGGACTAAATACAATGCAAGGCCAGCTATTGGCTACTGGCTATTGAACTTCCTTGTTTAGTCCTGTTGACAACATCACGTTCAAAATGGACGGACTTTCAAACGGACTTAGTCCGGTCGTGTGTGGCCAAGTCCGTTCGTTCAGAAAGTCCGTCGGAACTCCACCGAAAGTCAGTCGGACCTAGTCTGTCCGGTTGTGTGTACGCGGCATATTACTATACTCCTATACTATACAAAGGACTTCCTACCAGAGAGATTATACTTCATTAATACTCTGCTAATACTCCACTATACTATATTCTTATACTATACATGGGACTTCCTACCTGAGAGACTATACTCTATTACTCCACTAATACTATACTATACTGTACACGGCACTTCCTATCAGAGAAGTGATGCTCCACTAATACCCTACTTTACTCCTATACTACACCAATACACTATTATACTCCATTATACTATACTCATACTCCATTATACTATACTACTATACTAATACTTCATTATACTATACTCCTATACTGTACAAGTGACTTCCTACCAGAGATGATACTCCACTAATACTTCACTATACACTATACTCCACTAATACTCCACTATACTTACCTATGCTATACACAGGACTTCCTACCGGAGAGCTGACACTTCACTAATACTATACTATACTCCTATACACAGGACTTCCTTCCAGAGAGACTATACTCCACTAATACCTTACTAATACTATACTATACTATACACGGGACTTCCTTCCGGAGAGACTATACTCCACTAATACCTTACTAATACTATAATATACTATACACGGGACTTCCTACCAGGGAGATTATACTCCACTAATACCTTACTAATACTATACACGGGACTTCCTACCGGAGAGATGATACTCTACTATACTCCACTATACTTTACTATTACTCCACTATACTATACACAGAACTTCCTACCGGAGAGATGATACTTTCTTTTACTCTATTATACTTTCTTATATGCTACAATACACAGGACTTCCTACTGAAGCGATACTTTATTACTATACTCTACTATATTCCTATATTATTCTATACTCTGGACTTCCTACTGTACTGATTAATTACTATCTATACTCTTGTCAATACTCCTATTGCACACTTTCCTGGCAAGTATGGCTCTTAAAATGGTGTGTGCTTCAGCGATCAACTATACTATACATTACTATTACACCACTATACTATACATGGGGCTTCCTACCGGACTGACTACACTCCACTAATACTCAACTATACTATACTTTACTAATACACCACTATACTATAAACGGAACTTCCTACCAGAGTGATGAAACTTTCTATTACTCTACTAATATGTTACTAATTCTCTACTATACTTCACTATACACAGGACTTCCTACCAGAGCGATACTCTATTACTATTCTAACTATTCTCTACTAATGCTCTACTTTACTCCACTACACTATACATGGGACTTCCTACCGGAGCAATAATATTTTTATTACTTCACTAATACTCTACTATACTCCTATACTATACATAGGACTTCCTACAGAAGCAATGACTTACTCTACTCTAACTATACTCTACTAATACTCAACTATACTTCCCTATACTATACACAGGACTTCCTACTGGACTGATGATACTCTATTACTATACACTACTAATACTGCACTATAGTATTACTTGAGACTTCATAAGGGAGCGATGACTTACTATACTATACTAATACTCTACTATACTATAGTAGACATGGGACTGCCTACCGGAGCAATACTATTTTACTTGCTCTACTAATACTTCACTACACTGCTGTACTATACCCAGGACTTCCTTCCAGACTGACAATACTCTATTACTCCACTACACTCCTCTACTATACTTCCTTATACTATACATGGGACTTCCTACCAGAGTGATAATTCATTACTATACTCTACTAATACTCCATTATAGTCTACTATGTTATACTAATACTCTACTTTACTAATACTCTACTATACACATTACTTAGTACCGGAGCATTACTCTATTACTTTACTCAATTGATACTCTATTATACTCCTATACTATACATGGGATTTCCTACCGGAGTGATAATTCATTACTATAGTCTACTATATTAGATTAATACTCTACTATACTAATAATCTACTATACCCAGTACTTAGTAACGCAGCATCTCTCTATTACTTTACTCTAGTTATACTCTACTATACTCCTATACTATACAAGGGACTTCCTACTGGAGCAATACTCTATTACTATACTAATACTCTACTTCCCTATACTATACACGGGACTTGCTATTGGAGCGATACTCTATTACTATACCATTTTTCCCTATACTATACACCAGACTTCCTATAGGAATCATACTTTGTATGATTTACTATACTATACTGTACTAATACTCCACCATACTGATGATACTTTGTGTTACTCTATTACTATACTCTACTAATACTACATTCCACTATACTATACATCAGACTTCACTCTATTACTATACTAATTCTATACTCTATTCCACTATACTAAACTATATTCAACTATAGTATACACTGGACTTCCTAACGGGCTGATACTTACTATACTCTACTAATACTATGTTAATAGTATACTATGCACAGGATTTCCTACTGGGCTGATACTATGTATGATTCACTATACTATACTATATATACTCCCTCTGGACATGGGAGTTTCTACCTGAGTTATATTTTGTATGTCTTACTATACTATACTCCACCATACCATACCATACTATACTATACTATATATACTCCCTCCAGACACTGGATTTCCTACAGGAGTTATACTTTGTATGACTTACTATATTAATACTATACTAAACTCTACTATACTATATTATATATACTCCCTCCAGACAAAAGACTTCCTACTGGAGTGATACTTTGTATGGCTACTATACTGTACTCCTATATTATACTATATTATCCTATATTATACATACTATATTATACTAGAGTAATAGTTTACATATACTATACTAAACTATATATACACATCCTTCAATCACAGGACTTTCTACTGGGCTGATACTTTGTATCACTCTATTACTATACTCTTCTAATACTATACTATACTGATTCTACAATCCGCTATACTATACTACACACCGGAGTGATACATTATATGACATCCTATACTATATTCCACTACTATAATAATACTTTATCATATACCTCTTTCAGACACGTGACTTCCTACCTGGGTGAGACTTTTTATCATATACTATACTGATAATATACTCCACTCTACTAATACTATTCTATACTAATACTATATCACTTCAGAGACAATTATTCCTTCCCAGGCTACCGTGTATCAGTCTATTACTATACTCTACTCTACTATACTAATACTATACTATGTAGCCTCTCCAGATACACAACTTCCTACCACAAATACTTTGTATCACTCTGTTACTATATTATACTATACTATATTCTACTATACTATACTATAATGTACTGTATTCCCCTTCTGGACACAGGCATTCTTACCCGGGGATATTTCATATCACTCTGATACTTTATTACAGTATACTGATACTACACTCCACTATACTGTACTATATACCCCCTACGGACACAGGACTTCCTACCATGAATACTTTGTATCACTTCTTTTTACTATACTGATACTATCCTACACTATATAATATACTATTACTATTTTATACACTATACTATACTATATTAATACTATACTACGTCCCCCCCCCGCCCCCCCCTCGAACATGGGATGCCTTAACAAGGATATTTTGTATTGTTCTATACGATACTATACTACTATAATATACTATCTAATACTGTTCTATTCTATATACCCCCTCCAGACACAGGATATCCTACCAGGGGTACTTTATATTACTCTATACAATACTATACTATTCTATTCTGTACTATATTCTACTTTTCTATATACCCCCACAGGACACAGGACTTTCTACCACAGAAACTTTGCATTACTCAACATTTTACTATGTTATATTCTACTCGCTACTATGCTAAGTTGTATTATATTGTATTCCCCCTCCAGAAATGGCACTTCCTATCCTACCATGGATACTTTGTATCACTATACACTATGCAATACTATTCTATTCTACACTCTATCATTATATACTATACTATACTATACTATACTATACTATACTATACTATACTATACTATACTATACTATACTATAATATATAGTGCCTCTGGACTTCCTACCACAGATACTTTGTATCACTCTATAATATACAATACTATTCTATTCTACCCATATGTACTATACTATATAATACTGTATAATACTATATAATACTGTACACTACTCCATTGTATTATATGCCGACTTCCTACCACAGATACCTTTTATAAATACGCTATACAATATAATATAATAATAATACACTATAGAATACAATACTTTTTTTTTTTTATACTTTTTATATAATATACCTCCATGCGGATTCTGGACTTCCTCTCACAGATACTTTGTATCACTTTTTTTTTTTATACTGTTTTATACTTTTCTGATATATACAGTCCAAAAAATAAAAGTTATACAGCAACTGTACTTTTCTGCTGTATATTATATACTATAGTTCCCATCATTCACCCATCGCTGATCTCTGTGCTATATTGTATATACAGCCCCTCCCTGTATAGATGTATTCTATGTCACCATATAGTACATCACGCCGTGTTCCTATCCCAGGACAGGGATAAGATGTACACCTGGTTCCCTTCATCGCTCTGCTGATGTCACATTGTTCTTTGTAATGTTTTGGCTCATAGTGACAGATAGTGTAAATAAATAATGAATCGTTTTGATATTCTTATCAATCAATGTAAACACGTTGGGTCTCCCCTAGGGGGCGATATGGAGATGAAGTGAGGTTTTTCCAATCGGAGGGAGACAACCACACAAAATGTATCAAAAAAAAAAAGAAAGAGAAGTGGGAACTATGTGAGCTCTTTTTTATTTATTTATTTATTTTGAAGTTTTGGACGGAGTGGGGGGAGAAGTAAAACTTAAATTGGGGTTTTTATTTCTGTCTGTTACCCCCAATGGAAAGATATTCTCACTTCCTGTCCCTGTGACTTCGCTACAAGAAATGGGGGGGGGGGGGGCGACAAGGAAGGTTCACATTGAAATAAAATCTTCTCATTTATTCTCACGCTACTAAAAATGTGTTTTTGTCCCCATCGTAAATAGTTCTCATCGCGTCCTGTTCTGACAATAAGCAAAAGGAAAATCTTTCTACAAAGGGGGAAGGGCAGCAATAATAAAACATGAAAACTAAAAATTTTTAATTTTAGCGCATGACTATTGTTTTATATTAATAATAAAACATGACAGACGTTCTCTCCCTTCTCTGGTCTCTTCAAAACGAGATGCAATCAGTTCAGAATATTCTCCCTCAGTACTACTTTTCTACCACTAGATGTCCTCAGTCTGATGGTCAGCATCATTCAACCCACATCCTCTTAACCCAGGTCCCCATGAACCTGCCCTCAACCTGTGATTGGACAGTGAAAGGAGAAGGGGCCCAGTGATGAGCTCATCTCTCTGTCACTCTGCTCTCTCATCCTATCAGCGTGCTTCTTTTCAGCAAGCACATGAACTGATCAGCTTCTTGTGCTGCTTCTTTCTCCCCCAGACTGAGCTCTGCTGTACAGGCACTGCACGGAGCTGACACCAGGTCACATTTAGGTACTTATACTGTTTGCATTTAAAAATACATTTAATGATGCAATACAGACTGGGGGGAGGGGGAAGCAGCATAAGGAGCCAGTCAGTTCATAAGCTGAAAAGAAGCAAGTTCATAGGAGGAGAGATCAGCGTGACAGAGAGATGAGCTTTTCATTGGGCTGCTTCTCTTTTCACAGTCCAATCACAGCCCGGGGGAGGTTCTACAACACACTGGACTCAGAGGAAGTTCATGCACTTATGCTGGCTGTCATTTAACCTGGAAGACTGAGGACATCTAGTGGTAGAAAAGAAGTACTGTTGGTGAGTTGGTGAATAAAAGTTTTTTTTTTGTTTTGTTTTTTTTGTCTTTTGTTCTGTTTTGTTTTTTTTTATTATTATTTATTCTTTAACCCACTTTTTTCTTTTTTTTTTTTACTGAAATTCTGTAAAGTAGAGGCATGTAAAGCAGATGCTTTTTTGTTCCCAGGCCAGATCTGCAGACATGAGACTGCTGATTGTACACAAAGAAATGCTTATACAAGCTTCTGAGTACAAGGAAAATATAAGCGAGCAAATGAGCTCCATGTTTGCATGAACTCTTACCTGCCATGACCTCTGCCTGGACCTGACTACTCTATTGTCTTCCATGACCTCTGCCCTGATCTGATTACTCTTGTCTTCCATGACCTCTGCCTGGACCTGATTATTGTCTTGTCTTCCATGACCTCTGCCTGGACCTGACTACTCTATTGTCTTCCATGACCTCTGCCTGGACTTGATTATTGTCTTGTCTTCCATGACCTCTGCCTGGACCTGACTACTCTATTGTCTTCCATGACCTCTGCCCTGATCTGATTACTCTCGTCTTCCATGACCTCTGCCTGAATCTGATTACTCTCGTCTTCCATGACCTCTGCCTGAATCTGATTACTCTCGTCTTCCATGACCTCTGCCTGAATCTGATTACTCTCGTCTTCCAAGACCTCTGCCTGGACTTGACTACTCTATTGTCTTCCATGACCTCTGCCTGGACCTGATCACTCTCTTGTCTTCTATGAGCTCTGCCTGGACCTGACTACTCTATTGTCTTCCATGACCTCTGCCTGAACATGACTACTCTCTTACCTGCCATGTCCTCTGCCTGGTCCTCACTATTATCTTGACTTCCATGACTTCTTTTCTCCTGCTTTGACCCCTGCCTGGACTTAACTACTCCCTTGCTTGCTTCGATCAATGCTTGGACCTGACTACTCTCTTGTCTGCCTTGCCCTTTGCCTGAAACTGACTACTCTCTTGCCTGCCATGACCTCTTCATGAACCTGATGACTCTCTTGCCTGCCTGGAACTGACTTCTCTCTTGCCTGCCTCAACCCCCTCCTGAACCTTACTACCCTCTTGCCTGCCTGGACCTGACTACTCTCTTGCCTGCCGTAACCTCTGCCTGGACTTGACTATTCTTTTGCCTGTCATGACCTCTGCCTGAACTTGAAAACTCTCTTGCCTTGATCCCTGACAGTACCTTACTACTTTATTGCATGCAACGACCTCTTGTCTTCCATGACCTCTGCCTAGACCTTACTTCCCTCTTGCCTGCCTTGACCCTGCCTGAACCTAACTACTCTCTTGCCTGCCTGGACCTGACTACTCTATTGCCTGCCTTGCCCCCTGCATGGACCTGACTATCCTGTCCCTGCCTTAACTCCTGCCTTGACCTGACAACTCTCTTGCCTGCCTGGTCTTGACTACTCTCTTGCCTTCCTTGACCCCAGCCTGGACCTGACTACTCTCTTGCTTGATTTGACCCTTGTCTGGACCTGACTACTTCCTTGCCTCCTTGACCTCTGTATTGACCTGACTACACTGCTGCCTGCCTAGACCTTTGCCTGGTACTGACTGCTCTCTTGCCAGCCTTGGGTTACCACTGGGTTCCTCGCTATCTCCACTATCAGAAGCTCTAGTGGAGCCCAACTGATACACAGAGGGAGATTTACTAAAACTGGAGCACTCAGAATCTGGTGCAGCTGTGCATGGTACCCAATCAGCTTCTAATGTCAATGTTTTGGGTTAAGCTTCGACACTAAAACCTGGAAGCTGATTGGTTTCTATGCAGAGCTGCACCAGATTTTTGCACTTTTCAGTTTTAGTAAATCTCCCTTATGTGCCTCAGGTGAGCCCACATCCTAACCATACTATACTACAGGTATACCCCACTTTTACGTACACAATGGGGGTTTATTTACTAAAGCTGGAACGTGCAAAATCAGGCTCACTTCTGCATAGAAACCAATGAGCTTCCAGGTTTTATTACTAAAGGTTAATTGAACAAGCTGAGGTTAGAAGCTGATTGGTTCCTATGTAGAAGGAGTGAGCCTGATTTTGTACTTTCCAGCTTTAGTAAATGAACCCCATTGTGTACTTAAAAGTGGGGTATACCTGTATAGCAGCACCCTAAAAAACGCTGAGGTGTGAACCAACTAGAGAAGAAATTATGAGATTTCCATTTAAAATGCATTTTTCTGCAGCAAAATTCACAAACTTTGCTGCAGGAAAACAGACATCCATCATTTGGACTTGGCTGATCACAGATTGGAGTAAATGGCCGTTCTTGGCCCTTTACCACATGATCAGCTGTCAGCCAATGACAGCTGATCACATGACGTAAACAGAAGCCAGCAATTGCCTTTTTTTCCCCTCACACTGACAGCATGAGGAGAAAAAATAAATAAACAGATTACCAGCTTGTGTAAACGGGACATCGGTCCCACACACTGACAGCCACTGCTGCTAAGCAGTGCCCACAAGTGCCACCTACCAGTGCCCATCATTACTGCTAAGCAGTGCCCACCAGTGCCACCTAACAGTGCCCATCATTACTGCTAAACAGTGCCACCTACCAGTGCCACCTAATAGTGCCCATCAGTACTGCTAAACAGTGCCACCTACCAGTGCCCATCATTACTGCTAAGCAGTACCCACCAGTGTCACCAAACAGTGCCCATCATTACTGCTAAGCAGTGCCCACCAGTGCCACCTAACAGTGCCCATCAGTACTGCTAAACAGTGGCACCTACCAGTGCCCATCATTACTGCTAAGCAGTGCCCACCAGTGCCACCTAACAGTGCCCATCATTACTGCTAAACAGTGCCACCTACCAGTGCCACCTAATAGTGCCCATCAGTACTGCTAAACAGTGCCACCTACCAGTGCCCATCATTACTGCTAAGCAGTACCCACCAGTGTCACCAAACAGTGCCCATCATTACTGCTAAGCAGTGCCCACCAGTGCCACCTAACAGTGCCCATCAGTACTGCTAAACAGTGGCACCTACCAGTGCCCATCATTACTGCTAAGCAGTGCCCACCAGTGCCACCTAACAGTGCCCATCATTACTGCTAAACAGTGCCACCTACCAGTGCCACCTAATAGTGCCCATCAGTACTGCTAAACAGTGCCACCTACCAGTGCCCATCATTACTGCTAAGCAGTACCCACCAGTGTCACCAAACAGTGCCCATCATTACTGCTAAGCAGTGCCCACCAGTGCCACCTAACAGTGCCCATCAATACTGCTAAACAGTGGCACCTACCAGTGCCCATCATTACTGCTAAGCAGTGCCCACCAGTGCCACCTAACAGTGCCCATCATTACTGCTAAACAGTGCCACCTACCAGTGCCACCTAATAGTGCCCATCAGTACTGCTAAACAGTGCCACCTACCAGTGCCCATCATTACTGCTAAGCAGTACCCACCAGTGTCACCAAACAGTGCCCATCATTACTGCTAAGCAGTGCCCACCAGTGCCACCTAACAGTGCCCATCAGTACTGTTAAACAGTGGCACCTACCAGTGCCCATCATTACTGCTAAGCAGTGCCCACCAGTGCCACCTAACAGTGCCCATCAGTACTGCTAAACAGTGGCACCTACTAGTGCCCATCATTACTGCTAAGTAGTGCCCACCAGTGCCACCTAACAATGCCCATCAGTACTGCTAAGCAGTGCCCACCAGTGCCACCTACCAGTGCCCATCATTACTGCTAAGCAGTGCCACCTAACAGTGCCCATCAGTACTGCTAAGCAATGCCCACCAGTGCCACCTATCAGACCCAAACACCAACCCTGGCACTAGCTTAGATCAAACCATGATCTAGATATTTTTTTCTTTCTTTATTTTTTATTTTTTGTTACACCGTTATAGTGTTACTAAACCCACAACAGTAAAATCAGTCTGTATATGTGGAATAGCATGCTTGTTATACTCACTGTGGAATTAAGGGGTTATATTCCTCTGCATTGTGTAAAACACTATATGGAAATATCCTTCCCTCCCCCACTGTCCATCTTAGCAAGGCCACATAATACAGTGAGGGTAGCCGTCCTGCACATGCTCAGTTTATTGCTGGAGAGAACATTGCCTGTTTCAGTTGAACTGTTCAGGTCACATGATATTGACATCACACATGTGGGCGTGTATACAGGCTGTAGTGGAAATCTCCTCCTACCTGAAACCTCAGCACTGGACAAACTGTGCAGTTTATCACTGACCGTGGTATACAGATCAGCAAAAAAAGGTATATAGTGGCAGTATTTTAATGTAAAAGGAAGATTTATAAGCTGTGGGCACTGTGGGGGCCAGAGGAATTATTTTCATATTACTGGGTTTAGTAACTTTAAGGTTTTTTTTTTTTTTTCTCTCTCTGCAAGGAGACAGAGAGATACAACGTAGCTCTCTCCTACATTTAGAGAGATAAAACATGTGGGCAGGCTTCACAGTGATCGATCACTCTGCGATAGCCAATCAGATGCTATAAAGCAATCAGGGGACCCAAAAACTAGGAGTTCTGGACCCTGATTGTTAGTACAAGACCCAGAGCTCTTAGTGAGAGCCCTGATCTCTGTGCTGGGAGTACACTGTGCGGCGTGCTCCCAGCACAAAGACAGCTACACATATATATGCGCCCCCATGGAAAAAAAGCCCAGTCCAGTGAGGCCACATATATACAGTAACTCATAAAAGTAAGTACACCCCTCACATTTTTGTAAATCTTTTCATGTGACAACACTGAAGAAATGACACTTGTCTACAATGTAAAGTAGTGAGTGTACAGCTTGTATAACAGTGTAAATTTCCTGTCCCCTCAAAATAACTCAACACACAGCCATTAATGTCTAAACCGCTGGCAACAAAAGTCAGTACACCCCTAAGTGAAAATCTCCAAATTGGGCCCAAAGTGTCAATATTTTGTGTGGCCGCCATTATTTTCCAGCACTGCCTTAACCCTCTTGGGCATGGAGGTCAGCAGAGCTTCACAGGTCACCACTGGAGTCCTCTTCCCCTCCTCCATGAGTTTCAGGGTCTTCTTGGCAATCTTCTTATAGCCTAGGCCATCTTTATGTAGAGCAACATTTTTTTTATCAGATCCTCAGAGAGTTCTTTGACATGGTGTACCATGTTGTGAACAGTATGAGAGAGTGAGAGCGATAACACCAAATTTAACACACCTACTCCCCATTCACACGTGAGACCTTGTAACACTAACGAGTCACATGACACCGGGGGAGGGAAAATAGCTAATTGAGCCCAATTTGGACATTTTCACTTAGGGGTGTACTGACTTTTGTTGCCAGCGGTTTAGACATTAATGGCTGTGTGTTGAGTTATTTTGAGGGGACAGGAAATTTACACTGTTATACAAGCTGTACACTCACTACTTTACATTGTAGACAAGTGTCATTTCTTCAGTGTTGTCACATGAAAAGAGAGAAGAAAAGGCACAGTGGTGTAGTGGGGGGTAGGGATGAGCCGAACACCCCCCGGTTCGGTTCGCACCAGAACTTTCGAACGGACCCCGCGTTCGTAACGAACGTTAGAACCCCATTGAAGTCTATGGGACTCGAACGTTCGAAATGGAAGGTGCTAATTTTAACGGCTGATATGCAAGATACTGTCCTAAAAAGGGTTTGGGGACCTGGCTCCTGCCCCAGGGGACATGGGTCAATGCAATAAAAAGTTTTAAAAGCGGCCGTTTTGGCGGGAACACTGATTTTAATGACGATTAAAGTGAAAAAAAAGTGAAATATTCCTTTAAATATGGTGCCTGGGGGGTGTCTGTAGTATGCCTGTGAAGTGCCACGTGTTTCCCGTGTTTAGAACAGTCCCTGCACAAAATGACATTAAATGGAAATAACACCATTTAAAACTGCTTGCGGTTTTAATGTTATATCTGGTTCCTGCAATATGGTTGAAAACCATTGAGAAAAATGGCATGGGTAGCCCTCCCTGCCCATTACCAGCCTATTTGGGTCTTGTACGCATATTAAGGGGAACCCCGTACCCATATTAAAAAAAGGAAATGCGTGTGGCCCCCAGGCCCTATATACTCAGAACAGCAGTATACAGGCGGTGCAAACAAGACAGGGACTGTGTAGGTTTGTTGTGTTAAGTTGAATCTGTTTGTCATTTTCAACTGGTACATTTTTAAAGTGTATCTCCAGTCAAAAAAACTATTTTTAAGCTTTTTGGAAAACATAGGGAAGGGTTATCACCCCTGTATAATTTGTTTTGTCGTCCATCTTTTTTCATCTCACTTGCTGTTGTCTCCTTCCGTTTGCAAGTAGGAGATGTTTGTAAATTGGATGTTTGAAAGTAGGGGTCTGCCCTATATGCTCTGCAGAAATGGCGGAACAAGGTGTTTGTTTTGCCACAACATTGTAAGCCCTCAAAGTGGCTCTTGGTGGGCGCTGGAGCACCCTGCTGTGAACGATTATATCAAGAATTGTAATTACATGCCATTGTTGAACAGTGGTAGAAAAATTGGGCCTTAGGCACTGGTGCCATCACACTGCAACCTCTGCCATATACTCTAGTTTTATTGCAGGAATGAGCCCTGCTGCAAACCATTGCATCAAAAATTGTAATTAAACGCCCCTGTTAAACAGGGGCAGAAAAATTGGGCTGCTGGCATCACCCAGAACCAAAAATGTTCTTTCAACATATCAGCGGAGGAGGAAGAGGATAGACAATCAACATAACAGGACAGTCACTCAGCATCAGCATAGGCAGTCTTGAAGGGATGTGATATTTCAAAAAAAATTATTCGGTTACATCAGCTTTAGGTGCTTGGTAGCTGTGGGTGATCCAAGACTGATTCATCTTGATGAAGGTCAGTCGATCAACTGATTCGGTGGACAGGCGCACCCTGTGATCGGTAACAAAGCCACCAGTAGCACTGAAGGTGCGTTCCGAAAGAACGCTGGATGCAGGACAGGCCAGTAGCTCAATTGCATACTGTGCAAGCTCTGGCCAGTGATCCATCCTCAAGACCCAGTAAGCCAGAGGATTTTCGGTGGGAAAGGTGTCCAAGTCTGACCTTGCCCCTAGGTATTCCTGCACCATGTAAATTAGACGCTGGCGATGGGTGCTGGAACCAATCATACCTTGGGGCTGCGGACTAAAAAATTGTCTGAAAGCATCAGTCAGACGGCCACCTTCTCCACCGCTCCTTCTGACCGATGCCTCAGCAACACGTTGTCCAGGACCAGGAGTTTGTGACCTCCCAGTCTCTGGGAACGCGTTGCACAGAGCTTTCTGCAAGGCCTCCCGGAGATGTCTCATCCTCTGCTCCCTCTGCGATGGCAAGATAAGGTCGGCAACCTTACCCTTGTACCGTGGATCAAGGAGAGTGGCCAGCCAGTAATGGTCCCTCTCCTTGATCCGAAGAATACGAGGATCCTTCCGCAGGCTTTGCAGGATCAGGGAGGCCATGCAGCGTAGGTTAGCTGAGGCATTCAGTCCGGAGTCCTCTGGGTCACTAAGGACAACATGATCCGCAGCTACCTCCTCCCATCCACGTACAAGTCCACGTGTTTCTTGGGACTGTAAATCATCCCTATAAGACTGCTGCTGCTGCTGCTGCTGATGCTGAGTGCCAGCCTCCACCTCCATGCTGACACAATCATCCTCCTCCTCCTCTTCCTCCTCCTCACCCTCTTCCTGTGTGATGGGTGGCACAGCAGGAACACTGTCTGGATAAAGGGGGCCTTGAGAGGCAAGGAAGTCCTCCTCTTCCTGCCTCTGTTCTGCCTCAAGTGCCCTGTCCATTATTCCACGCAGCGTATGCTCCAAGAGGTGGACAAGAGGTACAGTGTCACTGATGCATGCACTGTCACTGCTCACCATCCTTGTGGCCTCCTCAAACGGTGACAGGACAGTGCATGCATCCCTGATCATGCCCCACTGGCGTGGTGAGAAAAAACCAAGCTCCCCTGACCCTGTCCTGGTGCCGTAGTCGCACAGGTACTCATTGATGGCCCTCTGCTGCGTGTGCAGCCGCTGCAGCATGGCCAATGTTGAGTTCCATCTGGTGGGCATGTCACATATAAGGCGGTTCTTGGGCAAGTTCAACTCCTTTTGGAGCTCAGCCAGCCGAGCACAGGCATTAAATGATCGGCGGAAATGCACACAGACTTTCCTGGCCTGCTTCAGGACTTCCTGTAAGCCGGGGTACCTGCCCAAGACCCGCTGCACCACCAGGTTAAGGACGTGAGCTACACAGGGCACATGGGTCAGTTGTCCCTGTCGGAGGGCGGAGAGGAGGTTGGTGCCATTGTCGCAAACCACCATTCCTGGCTTAAGCTGGCGTGGCGTCAACCACCTCTCGGCCTGCCCCTGCAGAGCTGACAAAACATCCGCCCCAGTGTGGCTCCTGTCCCCCAAACAAACCAGCGCAAGCACGGCATGGCATCGTTTTGCCTGCGTACTTGCGTAGCCCCTGCAACGCCTACGGAGCACCGCTGGTTCTGAGGACCGAGCACTGGAAGAGGCCATGGAGGAAGAAGAAGAGGAGGGGGTGGAGGAGAGAGGTGTGTCACAACCAATAGTAGCATTTTGGAGGCGTGGTGGCGGAACAACCTCCAACACTACTGCACCTTGTCCTGCATCCTTCCCAGCAGCCAGAAGAGTGACCCAATGGGCCGTGAAAGACAGGTAACGTCCCTGTCCATGCCTGCTGGACCATGAGTCAGCGGTAATATGCACCTTACCACTGACCGCCCTGTCCAGCGAGGCAAGGACATTGCCTTCCACATGCCGGTAGAGAGCCGGAATCGCCTTCCGTGAGAAAAAGTGGCGTTTGGGGACCTGCCACTGAGGAACCGCACATTGTACAAACTCACGGAAGGGGGCCGAGTCTACCAACTGAAAAGGCAGCAGTTGAAGTGCTAGCAATTTAGCCAAGCTAGCATTCAACCGCTGGACATGTGGATGGCTGGGAGTAAATTTCTTCCGCCGGTCCAGCAGCTGGGGCAGGGACATTTGCCTGCTATAATCGGACGTGGATGTACCACTAGCAGAGTTCCCGGAAGCACTTGGCTGTGACACACCTAATTCTACACCTTCATTCCTCTCAGAGCAGGTTTCAGAGAGGACTGAAGGTCTAGTGGGGTTGGAGATGCCAGCTGATGAGGAGCAAGGAGAGGTCCGCTTTGTTCTTTGGTGTGGGTCTTTGAGGTACGCTTGCCAACGAGCTGCATGGCATGTCAACATATGTCTGGTCAAGCATGTGGTGCCCAAGCGGCTGATGTTTTGGCCACGTGAGATACGCTTGAGACATATGTTGTAAATAGCAGCGGTGCGATCTGATGCACTCGTCTCAAAAAAGGCCCACACCAAAGAACTTTTAGAATAACGCGCAGAGGAAGCGCTCTGCGCAGAGGAAGCGCTCTGCGCAGGCGGAGCTCTGCGGTGTGATTCAGTCGGTGTGCTGCCCCTAAGCTGGCCCCCGGAGGGCATCCTGCCTCGTTGGACATGTGCCTCCTCCTCCTCCTCCTCCTCCCTCCTTCCAGGCACCCACGTGGAGTCAGTGCCCTCATCATCCCCTCCCTCTTCATCGCTGTAGCAAACCTGGCAGTATGCTGCAGCTTGTGGAACATGACTGCCAGATTGCTGTGCTTCTTGAGCATCCCCTCTCTCTGCGCTCACGCTACTGCCTTCCTCTAGCTGAGTGTCATCATCAGAGCCCACAAAACACTGGGCATCCTCCTGGAGCATGTACCCAACACTGTGCTCAAAGAGTTCAGGAGACTCCTCAGGAGGACGTGGTGGGTCTAGGGAAGGAGTCACTGATGATGACATTGAGAGGAGGGAAGACGATGCGTTGGCAGCTGCTTTGCTACTACCCTGAGACTGGGTGAGAGAGGATGAGGAGGATGAAGAGGGCTTGGTCATCCACTCTACCAAGTCGTTGGCATGTTGCGGTTCAACATGTCCAGCTGCAGAAAAGAAGGACAAGCATGTCCCATGGCCACGTGCTGATGACAATGCACCGCGTCCACGACCAGCACTGTTGTCTCTAGACACAGAGCCTGCTTGCCCTCTTTTATCGGCTCGCGCCTGTCTGCCTCTCCTTGCTGGCCTTCCAGACATGGTAATGGCCTGAAGGGAGTTGGGTAAAACAGTAGTTGGGTAGTTTATATTGTGCTGGAGGCACACAACACCCACTAACTCCTGCAGATGCCTTTTTTATAGAACAGCAGAGTTAAAGGGGTATATACAGATGTATACTGTGCTGTGCTGGAAGCACACACAACTTCCAATAACTCCTGCAGATGACAATCGGGCCCAAATAGAGAACAGCTATGTAGGTGGATAATAGCGGTATGTACTGGGTACAGAGCACGCAGACAGCACGCACTATCTCCTGAGTGACACTACTGACTGCAAGCTCTATTGTTAAAGATGGACCACTAGCTATATAGGTGAGGTGAATATCACGGTGTATACTGCGGTCAGGGCACGCAAACAATAACAAGAAAACAGCAGAGTTAAAGGGGTATATACAGATGTATACTGTGCTGTGCTGGAAGCACACACAACTTCCAATAACTCCAGCAAATGACAATCGGGCTCAAATAGAGAACAGCTATGTAGGTGTATATAGTGGTATGTACTGGGTACAGGGCACGCAGACAGCACGCACTAACACTACTGACTGCAAGCTCTATTATTAAAGCTAGATCACTAGCTATATAGGTGAGGTGAAAATAGCGGTGTATACTGCGGTCAGGGCACAGACAGTAAACACTACACAAGAGCAAGATAGTAAATCAGCCAAAAACGATTGGTGTGTAACTGTGTTGAAGGTACACAGAACACCCACTGCTTCAGACGCCAACACACTGCACGAGGCCGCCTTAATGGCGGCCTTATATAGTGTGGGGCGTGCACTACACAGCCTGAGCTATGATTGGCCACAGGCAGGATGCCTGTGGCCAACCATGGCTCTCCTCGCTGCTGGCGCTGCGATTGGCCAAGCATGCGGGGTCACAGTGCATGCTTGGCCAATCGTGAGACAGCAATGCATTGCGACATCGCAGTGCATTGTGGGCCACACGAATTTTGCCGCGAACGGCCCAAACGTTCGGAATTCGGCGAACGCACGAACGACCGATGTTCGAGTCGAACATGCGTTCGACTCGAACACGAAGCTCATCCCTAGTGGGGGGGCGGTACAGTGGTGTAGTGGGTAGCACTCTCACCTAGCAGTAAGAAGGGTTGCTGGTTCGAATCCCAACCACGACACTACCTGCCTGCAGTTTGCATGTTCTCCCTGTGCCTGCGTGGGTTTCCTCCGGGTACTCCGGTTTCTTCCCACCAGACATGCAGGTAGGTTAATTGGCTTCTGTCCAAAATGGTCCCTAGTATATGAATGGGGACCTTGGATTGTGGGCTCCTTGAGGGTAGGGACCGATGTGAGTGTGCAGGTTGAACTGGATGGACTGGTGTCTTTATTCAACCTTACTATGAAAGAAAAGATTTACACAAATGTCACCGAGGGGTGTACTTAGTTTTGTGAGATACTGTATATACATATATACGCACAGACATGCATATAAATGCAAGCGGAAGTTTGCAGCACCCCTCAGGAGGATCGGCATATAATGTAACGAAGTGACGGTTCGGACACTTCATGGATTGTTACATTTTATGATGGAGACTTTATATCAAACATTTGTAGTGTGCGGGAAACTTTCATTTGGATGTCTCCCTATTTCAAAATTGATGGGACCCCCTCCTGTTGTTCTCCATATCTGAAGGGTGGGCGAAGGATGGAATGAAGGGTGGGGTGTCTTAACTTTTGTGAGATACTGTACATTCTGTCAGGGCGAAGGGGTTAAGGTCGATAAGAAAAGGGCAGCAGCTCAATCCCTGAGAGGGCCCATGGCCACCATCCATCACCGGGCACTACCCAAAGGAAGGCAACCCTTCCTCTTTGCCCACATGAATACCCACTCAGGACCAGTGACCAATCCGGTCAGTCCAGCATGGTCACCAACACAAGACATGTTGAAATTAAGGGCAGTGAGGCTTTTATAGCAATCAATGTTTCACCTTTTAAAAACAAATGTAACAAAATGATTAATTCCTTTGAATGCACCTTAGTATCATATATTGTACATGATGATTGTTACTGGGGCCAGAATTTCCCATAGCAGAATAGAAAATGCAGATGATCACCGGTGAAGGAGTCTTGGCCAGATGGTGGAGAAGAGGCAGCCCCCCCCCCTTCCTAGGGGCATTTGTGGGCAGTTTTGTCCCCTGGGGTAAAAAAAAAAAAATGAATAAAGTTTCTTGCAGGCGTTAGCCGTCCGGTGAAATGTCCAGGATAGGAAACAAGTCTGATGTTTGTCCCGGGCAGCGCCGGGCGGTGTGTGTGCCTGGGTTTGTCGGTGATAAGTGTATACAGCCAGCTCGTCAGGATCTACTTCCAGCCGCTGGACCTCAATTAGGCTTCACATTCTTCAGGCCTGGCAGAGGACGCACCTTCCAGGTTTCCCCGCGCCGGGAACAAACGCCTCCATTCATTGCGGGATGTGTGAAGCCGGACAAAGTGTGGATGGGGTTTCCAGCAGCGAAAAAAAACAAAAAACAAAAAAAAACGTTTGCTTCACATTATTTGCGGGCGCCATGGGGAATTTCATACTGCGGCGATTAACCTCTCCCTGGCCCTTTTCCGCAAATCGATGAACGCCGCGCTCAGGCCTCGCCGCGCTCAGGCCTCGCCCTTTTCACCGGTCAGGAAACAGCAAATGTCTTCTGAAAAGACAATATAGACAGCCTTTTACTCCCCAACATCAAAATGGGGGGGGAGGGACTTTTTATGTGCCCCCCAAGAAATCACATAGAGGTAAAATATAATGTTTTATTACATCATATAAGAAAAAACATATATACAAAATGAAAGATATGATTAAAAATACAGAATTTATTCCTATTATGGTATTCGGGAACTAGGATCTACGTGTTTCACCAAAGACTCACTTCCTCAGGATTAGGGATGAGCTTCGTGTTCGAGTCGAACGTACGTTCGACTCGAACATTGGCTGTTCGTCCGTTCGGCGAAATCCGAACTCTTGGTCCATTCGCGTCAAAATTCGTGTGGCGCGCACGGCCCACAATGCACTGCGATGACACAGTGCATTGCTGGCTCATGATTGGCCAAGCGTGCACTGTGACCCCGCATGCTTGGCCAATCGCAGCGCTAGCAGCGAGGAGAGCCATGATTGGCCACAGGCATCCTGCCTGTGGCCAATCATAGCTCAGGCTGTGTAGTGCACGCCCCACACTATATAAGGGCGCCTTTGAGGCGGCCTCGTGTAGTGTGTTGGCATCTGAAGCAGTGGGTGTTCTGTGTACCTTCAACACAGTTACACACCAATCGTTTTTGGCTGATTTCCTATCTTGCTGTTGTGTAGTGGTTATTGTCTGTGCCCTGACCGCAGTATACACCACTATTTTCACCTCACCTATATAGCTAGTGATCTATCTTTAATAATAGAGCTTGCAGTCAGTAGTGTTAGGAGATAGTGCGTGCTGTCTGCGTGCTCTGTACCCAGTACATACCGCTATAATATAGGGCAGGCCCCTACTTTCAAACATCCAACTTACAAACATCTCCTACTTGAAAACGGAAGGAGACAGCAGCAAGTGAGATGAAAAAAGATGGACGGCAAAACAAATTATACAGGGGTGATAACCCTTCCCTATGTTTTCCAAAAAGCTTAAAAATCGTTTTTTTGACTGGAGCTACACTTTAAAAATGTACCGGTTGAAAATTACAAACAGATTCAACTTAACACAACAAACCTACACAGTCCCTGTCTTGTTTGCACCGCCTGTATACTGCTGTTCTGAGTATATAGGGCCTGGGGGCCACACGCATTTCCTTTTTTTAATATGGGTACGGGGTTCCCCTTGATATCCGTACAAGACCTAAAGGGGCTGGTAATGGGCAGGGAGGGCTATCCATGCCATTTTTCTCAATGATTTTCATCCATATTGCAGGAACCAGATATAACATTAAAACCACAAGCAGTTTTAAATGGTGTTATTTCCGTTTAATGTCATTTTGTGCAGGGACTGTTCTAAACACGGGAAACACGTGGCACTTCACAGGCATACTACAGACACCCCCCAGGCACCATATTTAAAGGAATATTTCACTTTTTTTTCACTTTAATCGTCATTAACCACTTCCCACCCGGCCAATGTATATATACGGCCGGGTGGGAGCCGCCTGCTCCTGATAGGACGTTCAGGAACGTCATTCAGGAGCAGCGGGATCGCGCGCGCGCGCGCCCGCGCAGCGGCGCGATCCCGATGTGCTCGTGTCACCCGGACACGGCACATCTCAGATCGGCAGGAGGGCTCTGTGATTGGCCCTCCTGATCACATGACGGCCGTGTCCAATCACGGCCGTCATGTGATGTAAACAAACAGCCGGTTGCTAGGCAATCGGCTCTCCTCTCCTCACACGGAAGTCACCGCTGAGGAGAGGAGAGCAGAACGCTGCAGCCGGCTGATGATCAGTGAGTATGGGCTGCTTTTCACAGCTTTTTACTCACTGATCATCAGTGTAGTGTAAACACACAACACACCACACAGTGAAAACACAGTCCCCACATATGTCCCCAAAACACACATGTCCCTAAAACATACATGTCCCCAAATAATAAAAACACATGTCCCTAATAATAAAAACATGTCCCCCACATATGTCCCACTAAAATCACATGTCCCAATGATTATCTGCACACATATGTACGTGATCACCTGCACACATATGTACATGATCATTTGCGTACATATGTCCGTGATCACACAAACCAATTATTATACACTTAACGGAATTTTTTTTACCAAAAACATGTAGCAGAATACATTTTGGCTTAAATTTATGACAAAATTTGATTTTATTGGATTTCTTTTCAAATAGAAAAAAGAAAATATAGTTTTTTTCCCAAATTTCCGCTTTTTTTGCGCTTATATCGCAAAAAAAAAAAAACGGAGTCGTGAATAAATAACACCAAAATAAAGCTCTATTTGTGCGAACAAAATGATAACAATTTCATTTGGGTACAGTGTAGCATGACCGCGCAATTGTCACTGAAAGCGCTAGAGCGCTGAAAGCTGAAAATTGGGCTGGGAAGGAAGGGGGCGAAAGTGCCCTGTATTGAAGTGGTTAAAATCAGTGCTCCCGCCAAAACGTCCGTTTTTAAAACTTTTTTTTGCATTGACCCATGTCCCCTGGGGCAGGAGGCAGGTCCCCAAACCCTTTTTAGGACAGTATCTTGCATATTAGCCGTTAAAATTAGCACTTTTCATTTCGAACGTTCGAGTCCCATAGACTTCAATGGGGTTCTAACGTTCGTAACGAACGTGGGGTCCGTTCGAAAGTTCTGGTGCCTGAATCACCACTGGGGTTTTTTATTTTTATTTTGCTAAATAAACAAAACAGGCCAAAAATTTTGAAAAGAACCGCGTTTATCTTTCATTTCTGTTATAACATTTTGCAAAAATTATTCTTTCTTCATAAATTTAGGCCAGAATGTATTCTGCTACATTTCTTTGGTGAAAATACCCTAAATGTGTGTTATTATATATTATTTAGTCTGTAGGGAAGTTATAGAGTCCACAAACTATGTAATGTATATATATCAATCCTGATTATCTGATGGCCGATCTCATTTTTTGGGGCCCGAAAATGTCAGGACAGTACAGATACCCCCCAAATGAAGCCTTTTTGGAAAGGCTGGGGTATTTTGTAAGAGGCATAGCGAGTTTTTGAAGTTGTCATTTTTTTTGTCACAATTTATTGGAAAATGAAGAAAAAGTAAAAAAAAAGTTCCCCCTTTTTTTTTTTTTTTTTACATACTGTCACAGTACAGCATCACCATATAACTGGCGTGGCAGTAACCAGGAACACTGACTGGTCACAGTATGTAGAAAAAAATGTAAAAAATAAATTTAAAAAAACATATTAAACCAAAAAAAATTTTTTTTTTCATTTAAATGGAACCCCATACCAAAATGTAAAAAAAAAAAAAAAAATGGTGTGGGGTCCCCCCAAAATCCATACCAGATCCTTATGCATGCCTGGCTGGTCAGGATAGGTGGAGGGTGCGCCTCCTCCCCCTCCAGAACCATATCAGTGCTCTGCCCCCTACCCCAAATCATCGTGGCCCCATCCTATAGTGTCCATGGTGAGCAGAGCTTTTTTTGGGTTCTAGCGGTGGTGTTGTCATTATGATTGAGGATTGATCGACATCGGGGGGACAGCTTTTTATATTTTTTAATGAAGGAATTGTCAGAACCCCATACTCATTCACGTTGGGAAGGGGGGATCTGGGGGCCCCCCTTTATAGGGGGCTTCCAGATTCCGATAACCCCCCCCCGCCTAGAGACCCCCACAACCACAGCCCAGGATTGTGGGGAAGGGGCCCTTGTCCCCAATGCTTTGGGGTGGGGTGGCAGAACCCCCCCATCCCAAAGCACCCACCCCATGTTGGGGGCATGTGGCCTTTTCTGACCTGCCAGGCTGCATACTCAGATAAGAGTTTGGTATGGATTTTGGAGGGGCCCACACCATTTTTTTTTTTTGGCATGGGGTTCCCCTTTCACACTGAGGCGCTTTATAGGCGCTATATTGCTAAAAATCGCACCTGTAAAGAGCCTCTCCTTTCACTCCAATGCGAAAGCCCGGGGGCTTTCACACTGGAGCGGTGCGCTGGCAGGACGCTCAAAAAAATCCTGCAAGCCGCATCTTTATGGCGTTGTAGGAGCAGTGTGTACACCGCTCCTACAGTGTCCGTGTCCATTGAAATCAATGCGCACTTTTAACCCCTTTTCGGCCAGTAGCGGGGGTTAAAAGCATCCCGCTAGTGCCTGAAAAGTGCCACAAGAACGACAGTAAAGTGCAGCTAAAAATATTGATGCTTTACCACCGGCGCTGCTCAGTGTGAAAGTGCCCTAAAATCCATACCAGTCCTGAAGGGATAAGTCATTCCTTGTTAAGGCCTCAGCTGACGGCTTCCCGGCCCACATCCCCGCTGGCAGAACAGAGCTCTGTCCTGTGTCTCTCCTCGCCGATCGATGGATATCTGCCGGCACCCGCTGATCAGCTTCTGCTGTGACTAATCACAGCAGAAACGGTGCGCCCCCTTATGCAGAAGGGCAGAATCAGGTATAAATACCTCAGTGGCGCCTGGTTCTTTTTTGTTTGGGGAGGGGCAAACAACCCCCTCCGTGGCACCTCAAACCAACCTCCCCCCCCCCATCTACCGGTTCACCAGCACTCATCGGCGGACGGTGATCAGCCGGCACATCAGGTATCGGCACACACATCGGGGATCAGCGGGCACTCAGCAGCGGGGATCAGCGGACACATTGGCCAGGGGACCGGGTGCATCTGGCACTCCTGTGTCCTCTTCTCTTCTTCTCTTCAGAGATCACAGCGGCTTCCACCATGCGTCTCCTCCCCTCCTCCTAGGCATCCAGTAGGATCACCTGACCTTTCAGCCAGTCGGGAAATGGGTAACAGACCCGCGCTTCCTGATTGGCGGAGAGGCGATTCAGTGTTAGAAAAGCAAATATTAATTTTTTATTTACTTTTCTAACACATCTTGCTGGGCTCCGAGTGCAGTGCTCTGCGCTCCGAGCCCACCCTATTTTATTATTATTAACGATTTATATAGCACCGACGGTTTACGCAGCGCTTTACAATGTAAAGGGGGGGGGGGGCAACACAATTACAGTACAATACAAAAGGTACAGGAGGGCCCGGCTCGTAGAGCTCACATTCTAAAGGGAGGGGGAGGTGATACAAAAGGTAATAGCTGCAGAGAATGATTTGATGGGGCGGCTCGGGGACAGTTAGGTGGGGGGTGGGATCGGCTTCTCTGAATAAATGAGTTTTCAGGGAACTCCTAAAGGTGGACAGGGTAGGGGCTGAGCGGATAGACTGGGGCAGGGAGTTCCAGAGGATGGGAGAGGCTCTGGAGAAGTCTTGGAGGTGGACAGGGTTGGGGCTGAGCGGATAGACTGGGGCAGGGAGTTCCAGAGGATGGGAGAGGCTCTGGAGAAGTCTTGGAGGTGGACAGGGTAGGGGCTGAGCGGACAGACTGGGGCAGGGAGTTCCAGAGGATGGGAGAGGCTCTGGAGAAGTCTTGAAGGTGAGCATGGGAGGAGGTAACAAGGGAGCTAGAAAGTAGGAGGTCCTTGGAGACTATATTGGAGCCTCTGGCTCTAATCAGGCGCTTCAAAAAAAAAACAAAAAAAAACACCCCCACCGCTGGAATTCAGGCACCCGGCATCCTGAAAGGGGCCGGACGCATGAATAGGGGGTGGCCGTGGCGGCCCTGGATAGATTCATGCCATGTACGTATCTATCCATTATAGGGGGTGGTGTGGATAGAGGGGGAGCGGCGCCCGTGCGCTGTTAATGGACGGGCCGCCACCGATATACGTGATTCTGCACAGAACAGCCGCCCTGTAGCAGTAAATCTGATTGGCCGGTCGGGAACTGGTTAAGGAGAACTGTTGACTGATGTTTTGTTGATTGGGACATTGTTTATTTACATTTTGTAACATTGTATTCTTTTCTATCATTGGGGAGTGTGTTTTGCACATTTGTTTGTTTATGATTGTGAGTGTTACTTTGTTATTCTTTGTTTCTCTTGTATCGGCTGATTTTGTTTTTGGAAGAGGGATTAATGGGGTGAAAATTGTGGGCTTTATATCTCAGCATTTTGCTGCTGCCATCCAGAGCGGAGCTGGGAGTGAGAATTCCCTGACTGCGGAGGAATTCTCCCATCCCGGCGTGTTATGAGCTCAGCGACCTGTCACTGCGATTATGGGGGGGCCATTCAGCTGTGTCAGGGGCCCCCGCGTTCCTCTTCCCAGCCAGCGCTGACTGCTATTCTGTCCACAAAGAAGAATATTTGCATTTTTTTTAGCTGATCTGTAGAATTAGTGAAATGTGGAACAGCAGAATTTTACAACTGAGGGAATGACACGACGGCGCCAAAGGACAGACCGAGCGACCGAATGTCACCAGAACCCCCACCATCCCCCCGAACGTGCAACTTGTGTGACATCCTTATTCTACAAATATTATTACACTGAGCATACAAAGCTTCCAGATAAGAAAACCCAACACTGCCTGCTTGCTTGTTGTTAGACTTTGTACAACTGACTAATAATATAATGTTTGTTAGGGGAGAGGGAGGGGGGCGTGTCACTGTGCTAAGATAGAGAGAGGAGCTTATCATTCACTTGGGAGGGGGGGGGGGGGGGCCTACCTCTGTCATTTTATTCATGAAAGCCAATCTCCCTGCTAATTGGGACATTAGAGTGTAAGCTCCTCTGTACAGAGACCAATGTGACTGTGGGGGGAGGGGACATTAGAGTGTAAGCTCCTCTGTACAGAGACTGATGTGACTGTGGGGGGGGGACATTAGAGTGTAAGCTCCTCTGTACAGAGACTGATGTGACTGTGGGGGGAGGGGACATTAGAGTGTAAGCTCCTCTGTACAGAGACTGATGTGACTGTGGGGGGGGGACATTAGAGTGTAAGCTCCTCTGTACAGAGACTGATGTGACTGTGGGGGGAGGGGACATTAGAGTGTAAGCTCCTCTGTACAGAGAATGATGTGACTGTGGGGGAGGGGACATTAGAGTGTAAGCTCCTCTGTACAGAGACTGATGTGACTGTGGGGGAGGGAACATTAGAGTTTAAGCTCTTCTGTACAGAGACTGATGTGACTGTGGGGGGACGGGACATTAGAGTGTAAGCTCCTCTGTACAGAGACGGATGTGACTGTGGGGGGAGGGGACATTAGAGTGTAAGCTCCTCTGTACAGAGACTGATGTGACTGTGGGGGAGGGGACATTAGAGTGTAAGCTCCTCTGTACAGAGACTGATGTGAGTGTAGGGGAGGGGACATTAGAGTGTAAGCTCCTCTGTACAGACTGATGTGACTGTGGGGGGAGGGGACATTAGAGTGTAAGCTCCTCTGTACAGAGACTGATGTGTCTGTGGGGGGGAGGGGACATTAGAGTGTAAGCTCCTCTGTACAGAGACTGATGTGACTGTGGGGGAGGGAACATTAGAGTTTAAGCTCTTCTGTACAGAGACTGATGTGACTGTGGGGGGAGGGGACATTAGAGTGTAAGCTCCTCTGTACAGAGACGGATGTGACTGGGGGGGAGGGGACATTCGAGTGTAAGCTCCTCTGTACAGAGACTGATGTGACTGTGGGGAAGGGGACATTAGAGTGTAAGCTCCTCTGTACAGAGACTGATGTGACTGTGGGGGGAGGGGACATTAGAGTGTAAGCTCCTCTGTACAGAGACTGACGTGACTGTGGGGGGAGGGGACATTAGAGTGTAAGCTCCTCTGTACAGAGACGGATGTGACTGTGGGGGGAGGGGACATTAGAGTGTAAGCTCCTCTGTACAGAGACTGGTGTGACTGGCTCTGTGATCTCTGTATAGCGCTGCGGTATATGTCAGAGCTATATGAATGAATAATAATAATTCTGCTACAGAGTTGCGACTTGGCCTTTGATTTTTATGAATTGCGTAGAATAAACTGAGCTCTATTAACAGTTTTAATGTCACAGAAGTCACATCTCTTTATGAGGATCTCAATGTTGGTCTCACAGATTGTAGCCGGCAGTCAGAATGTTGTGCGGAGGGAGTCCCTTGGCATGGCAGGGTTGCAGGCTGTGCCAGGAGAGGTGGAGGAGTCACACACTGCCATCCTCATCAGAAACAACTCAATTACTCCTGGCTGCTCCCACCGATCTCTGCCCGCCCACTGCGTCACCCAACATGGCAATGTGGACGGAAAACGGATGAGGTCACTTTCCTGCACTCTTTAGAGGAGAAGGCTAAAAAACATTCGGGACACAATCACTAAATAAAAGTTTGCCCTTTTCACCTTTTGCTCATAGTGAGGGCAGTTACCATGCAGTCCGGTATGGGACACTCCGAAGAAGGTGTCTTTGCTGTTCCCTTGCACTGCAGGGCAGCGCAGCTTAAAAATAGCACTAAAATCATAAGAATAGGGTCCAATAGTTGCATCAATGCCCACTGCAGGCTAGGGAGAAAGAATGAAGAATACCCACATACAGGAACAAACATTCAAACCTTTCCACATGTATCTTGCAGGTATGTGCCCACATGACAATTATTCTGTCAGGGCTGGGCTCTCAGCCCTCCCTTCTCAGTGCTCAGGTGTTGGTTAATTGTCAGTACTCATCGTTCCACAGCGGCTCACCTGGTGATCATTTCCAGCTCGTCAGTCCAGCCTACAGCCAGACCCTTCTGGCTATTTAAACTGCCTGGTTCATTAGTTCTGTGCCTTCCCCTTGGTCAAACACATCTGGAGACTCTCTGTTGTGTTCCTGTTGAAGACTTGCCTGGCTGACGTCCCTTCTGGTACCTGATCCTGTCTGCTGCCTCTGACTACGCTGATCTCTGGCTTCCTGATTTACTCGCTTGTCTGACTACCCGCTCTGGATACTGCTACTGTACCCTGGCTATGTTTTGACTATGTTTACTATGCGTACCATTTTTACCAATATATTAAAAGGTGCGATTCTTACTGCATTTTTTTACTGCATTTTCATGATTCCTGATTTTTGTGCATTACTTCAGAAGATGCAGGCAATCCACTGACTGGAAATATTTTTGTCCAGATTGGATGAACAGGATCACCGCATGGATGAGTTTGCCATAGCATTACAGGCGCCCGCAGTGGGCACCTGGATCCTCGCACTGTGGCTGTTATGGTACAGCCTGTGTTGCAGGCCATCCCTGCTGCTGCTCTCTGTGCTGGCAGCCGCCTTGAATATTATCTCTATGAAAGGTATGTTTGGTTCCGCTCCACTTCCCCAGCAATTTGGCTGTGATCCAGTTCCATGTAGAGGGTTTCTCAACCAAGGTGTTCCCCACGGACAGAAGCAAAGTAGGCTTCATTATTTCTTTGCTTTCTGACAGAGCCTTGGCCTGGGCAAACCCTCTATGAGAGATGCAAAAACCCATTGTCCGGAGTTTGTGGCTTCCTTTTAAAGGGTATTTGATGTTCCAGCACGCTCCACTTCTGCTGCCAAGTGCCTCATGTCCATCAAACAGAGTACGAGAAAGGTTGCTGATTACGCCATTGAGTTCCGTACTCTGGCAGCAGAGGTCGCTTGGAATAATGAGGCCTTCATGGCTGCTTTTTCTCATGGTCTCTCAGATAACATCAAAGATTAGATGGCAGCCTGAGATATATCCACTGAGCTTGAGAAGTTGATTACATTTTCATCCTCATTGACTCCAGACTCCGAGAGAGACCTTCCTTTAAGGAGCTTTTGCAGAAGCCTCCTGTACATTTGGCTCCGAGCTTTGCAGTCCCACCCATGCCTCACTCACCTCCCATGCCTCCTGGTACCAAGTCCACCAGTGAAGAAGAACCCATGCAGTTTGCGGGTGAGAGAGGTTTTAGCAGGAGGGAGAGATTGTGTCTTTATTGTGGCCAGGTAAGTCGCTTTTTGAAGTCCTGTCCTACCCTACCCACCCGGGAAACGCATTCCACCTGACGTCCTGTAGAGCAGTGGTCATCAACCTTGTCCTCAAGGCCCACTACCAGGCCAAGTTTTATGTATTACCTTGGGAGAGATGCAGACTAGAATACTGCAATGATTTAGCAGCAAATGATATCACCTGTGATGTATTTCAGTTATCTTGCAATCCTGGCCTGTTAGTGGGCCCTGAGGACAGGGTTGATGACCACTGCTGTAGGGTACAGATCTTAGGTGGCATTGTTATGTCCCCAGTTATCCTGAAGGATAAGCCTTTAGTTCTGGTTACCCTTTCTTGGTCTAAGTTGTCCATCGAGATACGGGCTCTAATCGACTCTGGGGCTGCAGGCCTGTTCATAGATGGTGCCTTTGTATCTAAGCACTCGATTCCGCTGCAGCTTTGTGCCACACCGCTTGCCATTGAGGCTATTGATGGGAGACCTCTACAGCCTGCCCATGTGACTTCTGAGACTGCTCTGTTTACCATGGCCCTAGGGGCATTTTACCATGAGATAATCCAATACTGTCAGGGATGGTTTAGCCCTTCCTCCTCTGGGCTGGGCTCTCAGCTGTCGACTAATTGCCAGCTCTCTTGTCTCTCTTCAGTTACCAGCTGTTCCCGATGATGCTCGTCTGGCCTGCCTATATAAAGTCTTCCAGCTCATTTTTCCTTTGCCTTCACATTGGTCACATCACTAGGAACCATCTCCTGCTGTTGTTTCAAGACTGGCTTGCTAACATCCTTCCTGGCTTCCATCCTGCTTGCAGTTGCTCTCCGTGGATCCCTGACGTCTGGCCTGGCTGATTACCCGATCTGGTTTATGAACTTTGGACTGGCTGACTATCCGATCTGACTACTGGACTCTGGCTATGCTTGACTACCCTTTTTCCTAATTATTTTTTTATTTTTATTAATAAACAAGTGTTATTAGATTGTACTTCTGTCTGTTTCATAGTTCCTGACAAATACCAAGTCATTTCCTCACCTCATTTCCCGGTGGTTATTGGTTATCCTTGGTTACAGAGGCACAACCCCTCTTTTTATTGGCTTCATGCTGAGGTTCTTTCCTGGTGGCCACAATGTAGTAAAACATGTTTTCAGAAGGTGGCTAAGGTCTTGTGCACTTCTTCACTCTCCTCCTTGCCAGAGGAGTACCGCAAATATAGGGATGTCTTTGATAAAGGTCAAGCCGGTAGATTTCCTCCACGCCGTCGTATGATTGCGCAATTGACCTTCAACCTGGTGCCATACCCCCTTGTGGACGGGTTTACCCTTTGTGTGTCTCGGAGGATAAAGCCATGGAGAAGTATGTTGCCAACACACTTTCTCGAAGGTTCATCCGCAAATCCTCATCTCCTGCTGGTGCTGGCTTCTTCTTTGGGAGAAAGAAGAGCGGTGAACTGAGACCTTGTATCGATTACAGGGATCTCAATTGCTTCACGATTAAGAATGCGCATCCGATTCCGTTGATTACGAAATTATTTGACCCTCTCAAGGGAACAACAGTTTTCACAAAGCTCAATCTGAGAGGGGCATACCATCTTGTGAGGATTAAGGAGGGCGATGAATGGAAAACTGTGTTTAATATCAAAACAGGCCATTACCAATGCCATTTGGACTTTGCCACACTCCTGCAGTTTTTCAGGAATTCATCCACGATGACCTCCGAGATATGTTACAGCAGTGTGTGGTGGTTTATCTCAACCATATTCTCATATACTCAAAATCCCTAGAGAGCCACCCCACAGATGTGCCGGGTGCTACAGAGGCAGAGAGATAATAACCTGTATTGTAAGTTGGAAAAGTGGGAGCTCCATCATGAACAGGTTACATTTCTGGGTTATGTCATTTCTACTGCTGGTTTTTCGATGGCCCCTGAGAAACTATCTGCAGTTCTACAGTGGCCTGGACCCATAGGTCTACGTCCGCTACAAAGTTGTCTTGGCTTTGCCAATTTATTATCAGAAATTTATTCTGAACTTCTCTTCTCGGGTCAAACCCCTGACTGATATGACCAGAAGGGACAGAATTGGTCTCCGGAATTCCAATAAAGACTTTGAGTCTCTCAAGGCTGCCTTTGTTTCAGCTCCTGTGCTGGTGCATCCTGATCCTATGCTACCCTTCATTAAAGGTTTCTGCATCTGAGACTGGAGTAGGCACCCTTTTGTCTCAATGACCTACCTCTGAGAGCGCTATGCATCCCTGTGGCTACTTTTCTAAGAAATTGTCTCCTGCAGAATGCAATTTACGAGACTGGAGACAGAGAATTGCTAGCTATCATTTTAGCTCTTAAAAAATGGAGGAATCTCCATCGAAGGTACCACTGTGCCTCATTTTGACTGACCATAAGAATCTGACATTCTTGTCTGAGAAAAAAATGCTTATCTCCCAGAAGGGCATGATGGGCTCTCTCAAGCTTCAATTATATAGTCTCATTCTTACCCGGTACTAAGAATGTAAGGGCTGACGCATTGTTGAGACAGTTTTCCTCCGCTTCCTTGATGAAGTCGGTTTCTGTTCCTGTGATACCTCCCGATCGTATTCTGGCCACTGTTCGTTCTAGTCTCACTTCACCTTTGGGTGACAGAATTCTTGCCGCTCAGATCCATTCTCCTCCTAAGAAACCTTGTGACCGCTGCTTTGTCCCTGAGAATATTCTCACTGCTTTCCTCCAGACTTGCCATTCTCCTAAGGCAGCTGCCCACTCAGAGAAGAATCAACTCTTTTGGGCCTTTTCCCAACAATTCTGGTGGCCTAGTCTCCGCACTGATGTGACCACCTTCATAGACGCGTGTTCCGTGTGTGCTAAGTGTAAAACACCATGACACCTTCCAGTGGGCCTCCGACAACCCATACCCAATGGAGAGAGGCCTTGGAGCCACTGGTCTATTTTTTTTTTGTGGAGATTACCCAACTCCCAGGGCAACACAATTATTCATGTGGTGGTTGACAGGTTTGCGAAAATGTCTCATTGTATTCCACTGCGGAAGTTGCCCACATCCAAAGATCTGGCCTCCATCTTTGCTTGGGAGATCTTTCAGTTACATGGGCCACCCAAGGTTATTATATCGGAGGACATGGGTAGCCAGTTTGTCTCCATGTTTTGGCAAGCTTTTTGTGCACAGTTTGGAATTCAGCTTTCCTTCTCTGCCTATCACTCGCAGTCCAATGGGGCAGCGGAAGGAGCCAACTAAGCCTTGGAACAGTTTCTACGTTGCTATATTTCTGACCACCATAACAACTGGTCAGACCTCTTACCTTGGGCGGAGTTTTCTCACAATAGTGCCGTCAATATCTCTTCCTGATTGTCTCCATTTATGGTGAATTATGGTTTCCAACCACCCATGTTGCCTGACTATTTTGTTCCTCAAAGATTTCCTGCATTAGAGGAGCATCTCTGTGATCTTTATACCACTTGGGTGCTGGTCCAAGAGTCCTTGCGACGTGCCAGTGAGAGGTTCAGACTCCATACGCTTACCTCACCTTCCTACTAGGTTGGGTAGAGAGGGTCTGGCTGTCATCTCGTAACCTCCAACTCTTTGTTCGCTCACTGAAACTGGCACCACGGTTTATTGGGCATTTCCATGTACCCGTAGGATCAACCCAGTGGCTTAGCATTAGACCTGCCTTCTAACATGCATATTTTGAATTTGTTCGTTGTCTCCTTATTAAAACCTTTTGGTGTGTAACTGTTTAACCACCTCGGTACCACGTCCTGGCCCGGTTCAGGTTGAGAACCATGAAGAGCATGAAATACAATGGATCAGTGACTCCCTTAGGTTCCATGGGCGCATACAGTACCTGGTTCATAGGAAAGGATATGGTCCGAAGGAACGCTCTTGGGTCTCAACCTCGGACGTACATGCTCCAGTCCTCCTCTGTGCTTTCTATAGACATTTTCCCCTCAAACCTGGTAGCTCTCCGAGTGGGAGAGGTTGTTGAGGAGGGGATACTGTCAGGGCTGGGCTTTCAGCCCTTCCTTCTCTGTGCTCAGGTTGTTCAGCTGTCGGTTAATTGCCAGTACTCATCATTCCACACTGGCTCACCTGGTGATGATTTCCATGCTTGTCAGTCCAGCCTACAGCCAGCCCCTGCTGGCTATCTGGTTCATTTCTTCCGTGCCTTTGCCTTGGCCAAACATATTTGGAGACTCTCTCTGTTGTGTTCCTGTTGAAGACTTGCCTGGCTGATGTCCCTTCTGGTTCCTGATCCTGTCTGCTGCCTCAGACTAAGCCGATCTCTGGCTTCCTGATTTACTGGCTTGTTCTGACTACCCGCTCTGGCTACCAAACCCTGGCTATGTTGTTGTGAGGCATGATTTTTATGACTGAAATCTTTGTTAAGTCCCTTCTGACTCATTTAGTTTGAACTATTGAGCTGTGTTAACAAGGGAGTTATTTCAGCAAAGTATGTGGATAGAACACTATGTAATCTTCATAGGCTATATATATATATATATATATATATATATATACATATACAGTATCTCCCAAAAGTAAGTACACCCCTCAGTCACATTTGTGTAAATCTTTACTTCTATCTTTTCATGTGACAACACTGAAGAAATGACACTTGTCATTTAGCGGTTTAGACATTAATGGCTGTGTGTTGAGTTATTTTGAGGGGACAGGAAATTTACACTGTTATACAAGCTGTACACTCACTACTTTACATTGTAGACAAGTGTCATTTCTTCAGTGTTGTCACATGAAAAGAGAGAAGAAAAGATTTACAAAAATGCGAGGGGTGTACTCACTTTTGTGAGATACTATATATATATATATATATATATATATATATATATATACATTTAAATTTTTTTTAAATTAGAATATTTATAAAAATGTAGATTTTTTTTTTTTATTTACTGACAACAATAAATAAAAAAATAAAAAAGATATGTACAAAACCATTACATAATGCCAAGAAGGTTGTCATATTTTAACACTGCCAGTTTCTGTGCCCCCCTGTGAGCTCCTTGGTGCCTTCTGGTGATCATCACAGTAAAGTGTAGACCTGCTTTCATCCTCTGTTTGATGGTACCCAGGAAGGGGGCAGGGATACTCGCAGGGTATCACCAGCAGCTGAGTCCTACTGCCTGAATCCACCCATATATTATGTTAATATAATTGTAATGAGTACCTGGCATGAGAAGAGCCCACGGTAGCTGACCAGAATGTGTGTTTGCCTGGCATTGGGGTGTGGGATGTGTTGGCACAGTGACTGCAGGGGCATCGCTACCTGTCCTGTAAGGGGTAGCACAGTTCCCCATGGTGGGTTTTTGTAGTAGTGGTTGGTGCTATGGCTGTAGGAAACTACATGTATGTGCAGCTTTACCCAAACCACCTTGAGATCTGAGGGCAGACCTGGGCATTTTATGGCCCCCAGGCCACATCCTGCACTTTGGCTGTCCCTGTCTGGCCAGCCAAAGGACAATCAAATGTCAGAGTGTGGGTTCCCTGGATTCAAGTTGACTAGTTACTAGATAGCAGTGGCCATGCTTCCGCACTCGTTGGACCACCAGTCGTCAAGATGGCAGTGGTCACTTATATCCTTTATGAGCGGCTTTGGCCATGTTGGACGGGTGGCACCGCCCCTCAAGTGACTGGGACTTCAGTGAGAGGTGGGGAACAAGGACATGATGAGGTTGAAGGCATGTGGGGAGGGAGGTGTTGCCAGGCCTTGCTCCCCACCCCACATGTAAGGGGTGGAGCCTGTGTCCCCATAAGTCATCCTCAACAAGATGGCAGTGGCCATGCTTCCGCATTCATTGGTTCACCAGTCGTCAAGATTGTGGCAGTCACATTTGCATCCTTTCCAAGTGGATTCGGCCATGTAGAAGGGGTGGCACCACCCTTTGAGTGACTGGGGCAGACCATGGGGGGTGCGCAACAAATATATGATTTGGTTGAGGGCATGCTCTGCTCTCCAACCCACATTTGAAGGGTGGAGCCCGTGCCCCCATTAGTCAGCCTTACCTTTGCCTTGCTGCGGAAGTGACGTCACATGCCAGCGGCATTTATGACAGTACAGGCCCTTCACAACAGTCCCAGTTTCTCATGTGGCCTTTTGGGAAAATTAACTGCCAACCTCTATCCTAGGGGACCACTTACAACTCATTATGTGTGAAATCTACAATTATACTATGACTAAGTTAAGCTTTTTAAGGACATATACTGTTACCATTACCACTTCCATGACCATTTGTAGTCTTTGGTGAACATCAAACGTGGACTTTGCTTCCACCATGACTTTCCATTTGGCCTTGTCTTTGTCAGTTCCATGTTTTTATTTATGTCCCAGCTGCCTGTCATTTCCTGGATGTCATCCATTCATCCCCCATCTTCTTCTTCTCCCTTTCTTTACCTTGCTCTCTTCCACAATCTTGCATGGCTCTTCTCCAGCCAAATTTCTTGTCTCCTGGCCAAAATTAAATTGGCATTTTCTCTTCAATGTTTCTTTTCAAGAGATGTGGTTTTGCCTCATTGACTCTTTAAAGAACCTCTTTACTTGGTGCCCTAAACAAATGCTTACCTTGCTTAATGGCTAAAAAAGAAGGTCCAGTGCTCTGCGCCCCTGGCCCCTCATGCATCTCGCATGCAAACTAGGGGGGGCAGCACCTCTGCACCCCTAATGGACTGGCTGCTCCTGTTCTGACCCCTGGTTGAAACCTTCTATCTCTTGGCTCCTGACTGGGGCACCTCTGAGCCCTGGGTGACACCTCCTGTCTCTTGAATCCTGATTGGGGCACCTCTGACCTCTCGTTGAGACCCCTCCATCTCTTGACTCCTGGCTGGGGCACCTCTGACCCCTGGTTGAGACCCCCCCATCTCTTGACTCCTGGTTGGGGCACCTCTGACCCCTCGTTGAGACCCCCCCATCTCTTGACTCCTGGCTGGGGCACCTCTGACCCCTGGTTGGGACCTCCCTTCTCCAAACTGGGAGCCCTGAGCTATCCTCAGGCTTTGTTTTTTAATGACCCTGCACTCCTGTGTACTCAGACAGGCTGCCAGCATCCAGTAAAATCTAGACACAGAATTGAAGGTTCTGTCCCACCCAAGACACTTTAGAAACTTCAAGCTCCAGGCCCCAATCCAGGATGTACACAGATGAGGATCGCAGGAAACAATGTTGTCTGTTTATTCTCCGGAAGCTTTCCATGGGTGGAGAAGGGACACAGAGGGGACCCGGCAATTATATGGGCAGAGGAGGGACACGGAGGGGACCTGGCAGTTCCATGGGCAGAGAAGGGACATGGAGGGGACCTGGCTGTTCCATGGGCGATGGAGGGACATGGAGGGGACCTGGCAGTTCCATGGGCAGAGAAGGGACATGGAGGGGACCTGGCTGTTCCATGGGTGAAGGATGGACACGGAGGGCACCTGGCTGTTCCACGGGCAGAGGAGGAACGTGGAGGGGACCTGGCTGTTCCATGATTGGAGGAGGGACACAGAGGGGACCTGGCAGTTCCATGGTTGGAGGAGGGACACAGAGGGGACCTGGCAGTTCCATGGGCAGAGAAGGAACATGGAGGGCACCTGGCTGTTCCACGGGCAGAGGAGGGACATGGAGTGGACCTGGCTGTTCCATGGACAGAGGAGGGACATGAAGGGGACCAGGCTGTTCCATGGGCAGAGGAGGAACACGGAGGGGACTTGGCAGTTCCATGGTTGAAGGTGGGACACAGAGGGGACCTGGCTGTTCCATGGTTGGAGGAGGGACATGGAGGGGGCCTAACTGTTCCATGGGCAGAGGAGGAACACTGAGAGGACCTGACAGTTCCATGGGCAGAGGAGGAACACTGATGGGACCTGGCAGTTCCATGGGCAGAGGAGGAACACTGATGGGACCTGGCAGTTCCATGGGCAGAGGAGGAACACGGAGGGGACATGGCTGTTCCATGGGCAAAGGCAGAACACAGAAGGGACCTGGCAGTTCCATGGGCAGAGGAGGGACACGGCGGGACCTGGCAGCTCCATGGTTGGAGGAGAAACATGGAGTGGACCTGGCTGTGATCTGTTTGCTCTGTTTCTGCGTCATCAAAATAGTTTTCACACATCATCACGCCAATCTCCTCCCTCTCCGCCCAAATGTCATCCGATAGGTGCCAACTCTTCTCCTCTCGCTGCCTCTGACGCCATCTGTGCGACTCTTTCGTGCCACCGGAATTTTTCATCGTCGATTATAAACGTTGGATTTGGGACAGACCGGGGTGGAGCTCAGCTGCCAATGTTATAAATAATTGCTTCTGCTGTAGAAGTGGAAAACCTGACCGTGTCCCGCTGAATTTATTCCTGGAGGACGGATAGGAACGTGATTCCGTAAGCAGAAATATTTCATTGCTGCCCATCGATAAGTCCGAGCCTAAATCTGACCATACACTGGGTAATTATCAGTCAATTTCAATCATTTTCTATCTGCCATGAATGGAACCACCAGAATTTACCAACGAGTAAGCTCCAGTGGGCGGAGTCAAACACATTTGGGGCGTGGCCTGTCAGGGGTCCAAGCTGAGACTGCCACTTGTCTACACTCAGCAGGTCTTGTTCTGATGTGCGGCTCCTGGGATCTTCTGCTCTTATCTGTAATGGTGGATGCCCAGCCGGCATGCTGATCCTCTGAGATCATTACTTTCTGGATCATTGGCTTGGCCCAAATACACAGATCAGGAGTAGTGACCTCACTGGCTCCATGCTTGTTGCAGGTCGGTGATGTAGAAACAAATGAAGGAAAAGGCGGCCAGGTGGGCAAAATATTAGAAGGAGACCTGAAATGACGTCTTCACCTCCTGTCAGGTAACTCCACTTTCCTGGGGGGAAAAAAAAACAAACAAAGGAAACAAATTGGCAATTCGAGAATATAATTATATAGGTAATTATTAATTGCATAGAATTGCTACAAAAGTCATACCAGTATAATTGAATGTTATTAAAATCTCCCTTTCCTTTTTAAACTGCAGCACTGTCATCTTTTTTCATTTGCAATATGGTCACCTGGAGGCGCTGTGTACACAGGTGGTATACAGAACGCCCCCCCAGAAATGTAATTTCCTGCTCGTGTGATTGGCTCACTGATTTTCCCATAAATCTGCACTAATAAAGTCAGATTTTGGGCATTCCCTGCAGCAAAAAGGTAATTTCTGGTGAGATACTCCCAAAGGGAAATCACATCCAAAGTGATGCTGACCCTGCCACTTTCCTCATTAGAGCCCTGCAGGTGCAGTAGCTCACTGATAATGATAAAGTCACTCCCATTCACTCTGGACATGGACACAGAGAAACAAACAGCTATCTCTTCAGAATAACAAAAGGTAGAAATCTGCAACAGAGTTTGTTACAATCCCTGCATACTTAATGTGATTGTAGCCGTATTGGTGCAATTGTGACAGAGAAAATTGAGTACTGTCCGTGATACTTTTTTTATTTGCACTAACATACAATTTTTCAGGACAAGCTTTCGGGGTATGTCCCCTTCTTCAAGGTCCAAGCAGTACTGATTTACACATTTTTAAGCAGAATGTAAAAACAAAACAAAACAAACAAAAAAAACACCTCTGAAGGAAAGAGGAGAAAAAAAACAACAAAAAAAACACATACAAATCAATGGCAATAAAGATAACAGAAGAGTTAGTGAGATAAGACAGAGGGAGAGCTATGGAATGGAGGGGGGGGGGGGGGGTTGCTGGTCACAGAGGGGGTTGTAAAACTTTAGTATAATGAGGACATTACAATCCCTGCAATGTCCGGAGATCACCTGGAGTGGAGTTACTCTGTAGCAGAACTGCTGGCGGTATGTACTATAGGTGGAGATCTCGGCACTTTTGTTGCCCCGGGCGAAGTGTCAGGACATGAACAGAGCTCCTTTCTAATAGGGTTTTATTTTTAACACTTCTATAAAACGTTGTTCCAGATTGCAGCCGGACGCATCGTGTGATTGGGGGATCAGCGAGTATCACATGAATGTTCTATTCATCTCCTGGATTTATAGCAGCCTCAGGACCCATCTGCTCCAATACCAGAGAGAGCTGGATCTTCATACTCATGTCAGCTGCTTGTCTGTATGAGAAGAGGAGAGGAGGGGGGGAGAGGGGGGGCAGGGGGGACAGGGAAGAGAGACAGAGGAGGGGGCAGGAGAGGGGGGCAGGGGGGACAGGGAAGAGAGACAGAGGAGGGGGGAGGAGAGGGGGGACAGGGGGGACAGGGAAGAGAGACAGAAGAGGGGGATGAGGAGAGAGAGAGGGGATAGAGAAGAGAGAAAGGGGGGAAGAGGGAGGAGAGAGGGGGGCGGGGGACAGGGAGAAGAGACAAGAGGGGGAGAGGAGAGAGAGGGGGGGAGAGATAGAGGAGGCGGGGGGGGGCAGGGGGACAGGGAAGAGAGACAGAAGAGAGAGAGGAGAGGAGAGAGAGGGTGGACAGGGAGAAGGAGAGGGGGGAGAAGGAGAGAGAAGGGGGGGCAGGGAAGAGAGAGAGAAGAGGAGGGGAGAGATAGAGGGGAGAGAGGGGGCGGGGGAGAGCGAAGAGAGAGAGAAGAGGGGGAGAAGGAGAGAGAGGGGGGGCAGGGAAGAGAGACAGAAGGGGGAGAGGAGAGAGAGAGGGGGGACAGGGGGAAGAGAGAGAGGAGGGACAAGTAAGAGAGAGAGAAGGGGGACGGGGAGACAGGGAAGAGAGACAGAAGAAGGGGGAGAGGAGAGAGAGGGGGAGAGAGAGAGGAGAGAAAGGGGGAAGAGAAAGAGAGGGGGAGAGGAGAGAGAGAGGGGGGATGGGGGACAGGGAGGAGAGACAAGAGGGGTAGAGAGAGAGGGACAGGCAAGAGAGACAGAAGAGGGGGGAGAGGAGAGAGAGGGCAGAGAAAGGGGAAAGAGAGAGAGAGGAGAAAGAGAGAGGGGTAGAGGGGAGAGAGAGGGGGGAGAGAGGGGGGCAGGGAAGAGAGACAGAAGAGGAGGGGAGAGCAAAGATAAAGGGGGAGAGAGAGGGGGATGGGGAAGAGAGAGGGGGCGGGGGAGAGGGAAGAGAGAGGTAGGACAGGGAAGAGAGACAGAAGAGGAGGGGAGAGAGAGAGATAGAGGGGGAGAAGGAGAGAGAGAGGGGTGAGATAGAGAGAAGAGGGTGAGAAGGAGAGAGAGAGGGGGGAGAGGGAGAAAGAGAGAGAGGGGGTGAGAAGGAGAGAGAGGGGGGTATGGGAGGAGAAAGTGAGAGAAAGAAGCGGTATGGGGGGAGAAGGGAGGGGGAGAGGGAAGAGAGAGAGGAGGAGGTGGTGGGAGAGAAGGAGAGAGGGGGATAGGGAAGAGAGAGAGTGGGGGAGAAAGAGAGGGGGAGAGAGAGGTAGAGGGGTGGGAAGAGAGAGAGAGGGGACAGGGGGGACAGGGAAGAGACACAGAAGAGGGGGGAGAGGAGAGATAGAGGGGGAGAGAGAGGGGGGACAGGGGGAAGAGAGAGAAGAGGGGGAGAAGAAGAGATAGAGAGAGAGGGGGGGAGAGGGGGCAGGGAAGAGAGACAGGAGAGGGGGGAGGGAGAGAGAGAGGGAGGACAGGGGGTAAGAGAGAGAGGGGGGCAGGGGGAGAGGGAAGAGAGAGAGAGAAGAGGGGGCGAGAAGGAGAGAGAGAGGGGGGACGGGGGAGAGAAGGAGGGATAGAGGGGGGACAAGGGGGAAGTGAGAGAGAGGGGGGACAGGGGAAAGAGAGAGAAAAGGGGGTAGAAGGAGAGAGAGGGAGGCGGAAAGAGGGGGGTGGGGTGAAAGAAGGAGAGAGAGGGGGAAAGAGAAGGGGACAGGGGGAGAGGGAGAGAGAGGGGGGGTTATGGGGGGACCAGGGATTTTGAATGTCATTTTTTTTATACACTTTTCTGGTACAATGAAGATTATTATTGTAACAACAAACTTTCCAACTGTGATAAACTTTCATACATTCATGACGACTAGAGTTGCCACCTCATACCTGAACACATATGAATTACTTGGGTTCTGAAGGCTAATTAAATGCAGATAAGGCACCAAGTGAGTTTAATTACCACCTTAATCAGCCACAGAACCCGTGTAATCAATATGTGTTCTGGTTTAAAGGGATGAGGTGGCAACCATAATGACGGCTGCTCTGTGACTAGTGATCTGTGATTGGCTACAGCTAATCCAACGGTACAGGGTACTGTGATTGGCCCAGGCACCATGTGATAGCTGTGGGCCAATCACAGCATAGGTGACACAGCTGTTCTGAATGAATCCATTCACAACAGATTTGTTGACATTGTGATCACTGTGATCACATAGCAATCACATGGTCACCGAGTCCCGAAATACCGGGATCCACAATCCGCACACACAGGTTGGGGGGGAGGGGAGGTCAGGTGTGTGTCCTTAACCCAGAGCAGGCACATGACATACATATATGTGACTGAGCCCGTGGCAAGTCAGTAAATCATTAAAGTAGAACTATAGACACATTTATTTATTTTTGGACAGACTAAAGGAGGGTTACAAGCCCTCTGTGTCCCATTGGGGAGATTTCTTTTAACTTTCTGTCCCACAGTCCCAACAAAGGAAGTGAGAGGAAATCCCTCCAAAGTTAGGGGATCCTGGGGTGTCACCAGAACTAGTGTCCCCATTGGGGAGATTTCTTCTCACTTCCTGTCCCCTAGCCCGAACAGGAAGTGATTGGAAATCCCTTCAAATTATGGGAGTCCCTTGCAAACATGCATTCCGGTGCATTTTTTTCCCCCTAATTTTTTTTTTCACCTGCGTTTCGGTGCATTTTGCCAAGTTCCAGTGCAGAAAAAATGCAACATGTACATGTACTTTTTTTTTTTGAACTGACTGCACTGGTGTGAACTATGCCGTTGGAAAAATGCACAGAACTGCGTGCAGACGCGGGGTTGGCCTGTGCTGGCGGGAAACCCGGCCTCGCCTGCCCCCTGGATATACATCGGTATATAGGTGATCCACGCACAGGTGAGATCCCATATTTATAAATAAAGTCGCCTCTGCCCTAATCTAATTTGCTGGCTGGAGTCGCCGGGCCGCACGCGCCGCTTGTGAAACCCTTTGGCACATCGTCCAAAAAAAATAAAGAAAGCAAATCCTTTCCTGCGTTGCGGAGAGACAGGTGAGGGGGAGGAAGACACACCGACGCCGATACAAAGTTACAAACAAAACGCCTTCTGTCATCCCTGATACCGGTCGGGTTACAAATCTCTGCGGCCGGCCCGGGTCTCAATGTCACGTGGCTTTGTGCGCGTCCAACGCGGATTACTGAGCGGTTTACGCAACCGGAGAGACAATGAGCAGCCAGTGTGTTCGTGGCACGCGGCGCAACCCGGACAAGGAAGGTCGCCTCCCATTTATTTACTGACATGGTGTCACTGGCACGGAACCCGGCGGATGGCGCTCAGTGCGCCAATTATTATATCCTTCCATAGGAAAGAAACCTGCACCGAGCCAGGTATGGGAGCTGCGGGTGCCGAGCAATGCTTATTGCCTGGCCGCCATGCTGAGCTGTCCCTGATCCCCCCTCAGTCTTATATCCTCCCCCCCGGCCTCCCCCTCCGTCTTATATCCTCCCCCCGGCCTCCCCCTCAGTCTTATATCCTCCCCCTGGCCTCCCCCTCAGTCTTATATCCCCCCGGCCTCCCCCTCAGTCTTATATCCTCCCCCCGGCCTCCCCATCAGTCTTATAGCCTCCCCCTCAGTCTTATATCCTCCCCCCAGCCTCCCCCTCAGTCTTATATCATCCCCCACCCCCCTCAGTCTTATATCATCCCCCACCCCCCCTCAGTCTTATATCCTCTCCCCGGCCTCCCCCTCAGTCTTATATCCTCCCCCTGGCCTCCCCCTCAGTCTTATATCCTCCCCCCGGTCCCCCCCTCAGTCTTATATCATCCCCCAGTCCCCCCCCTCAGTCTTATATCCTCCCCCCAGCCTCCCCCTCAGTCTTATATCATCCCCCACCCCCCCCTCAGTCTTATATCATCCCCCACCCACCCCTCAGTCTTATATCCTCCCCCCGGCCTCCACCTCAGTCTTATATCCTCCCCCGGCCTCCCCCTCAGTCTTATATCCTCCCCCGGTCCCCCCCCTCAGTCTTATATCATCCCCCAGTCCCCCCCTCAGTCTTATATCCTCCCCCCAGCCTCCCCCTCAGTCTTATATCATCCCCCACCCCCCCTCAGTCTTATATCATCCCCCACCCACCCCTCAGTCTTATATCCTCCCCCCGGCCTCCCCCTCAGTCTTATATCCTCCCCCCCCCCGGCCTCCCCCTCAGTCTTATATCATCCCCCACCCACCCCTCAGTCTTATATCATCCCCCACCCACCCCTCAGTCTTATATCCTCCCCCCGGCCTCCCCCTCAGTCTTATATCCTCCCCCCGGCCTCCCCCTCAGTCTTATATCCTCCCCCCGGCCTCCCCCTCAGTCTTATATCATCCCCCACCCATCCCTCAGTCTTATATCCTCCCCCCGGCCTCCCCCTCAGTCTTATATCCTCCCCCCGGCCTCCCCCTCAGTCTTTTATCCTCCCCCCGGCCTCCCCCTCAGTCTTTTATCCTCCCCCTGCCCCCCCCCCTCAGTCTTATATCACCCCCCCCCCCCGCCCTCCCGGCCTCCCCCTCAGTCTTGCACAGTTATCCCGGCAGATATAAAAGACACAACTAATATCACTTTGTATCCTTTCATACATACGGTAAATAAATGTATCTTTTTATATCCTCCCTTCAAAGAAAAAGGGGGAAATGGGACTTTATATGAAGCCCAAGACTGCAAAGAGGTAATAGGTGAATCTAAGGAATTTTATTGGATACATCACAGATACAGGTATAACAATATCTGATGTACATGATAGCATAAGTATAATACATAATAAAACAGTATAAACATACAAGTAATACTGGTAATAATCGTAATTTAGTGTACATGATAAAAGCAAAGAACATAACAATATCATAATGTGATATAACAACAAATTTCCTGTTTCACCACTAGAGAGATTTATATATATAAAAAAAAATGTAATCCAAATTAATATCTGAGTGACCTATTGCCTAATTGGCCTGTAAGGGTAGAAATTCCATAAGCTTGTAAAAGATGAAAAATAAATAACAATATGACGTCCGGTAGCTCTACGCGTTTCGTGGCTTAAGTGCCACTCGTCAGGAGCAATTGGTATCTGGAATGAAACTAATATAAGTAACAATGTAGAACACTTAAAAAATGTTGGTTGGGGGTGGGGTACATGAAAGTAACCCCCCAAAGCCAGTAGTTACTTACTGAGGTTGTGTGTGTCAAATGCGTGGAGGCAGGGCCCCATAAGGCATCCGAAGAGTGTCCCCAACTGGGAGCCCTGGTGAGCCACCCCGCAGGGGGTGGCCAGCCACACTGGCGGACAAGGCAAAACGAGACAATACTGTGAAAAAGTGAACATAGTTAGCCAAATAGGTGGTGGGCAGGGGAACGTGAGGAAATGGAGAAAAAAAGGGGGGGACAACCAGAATAGTTGCAGAGGGAATAATTGAATTCCCTCTGCAATTACTGACCTATGTTTTGCCTTTCCTGTTGTTAATGATCAATTAACTATTGGGTATCATGGGTGGTTTGTTTTGGTCTCAACCTTTCCTTCACTATTCTGGTTGTCCCCCCTTTTTTCTCCATTTCCTCACGTTCCCCTGCCCACCACCTATTTGGCTAACTATGTTCACTTTTTCACAGTATTGTCTCGTTTTGCCTTGCCCGCCCGTGTTGCTGCCCACCCCTGCGGGGTGGCTCACCAGGGCTCCCAGTTGGGGACACTCTTCGGATGCCTTATGGGGCCCTGCCTCCACGCATTTGACACACACAACCTCAGTAAGTAACTACTGGCTTTGGGGGTTACTTTCATGTACCCCACCCCCAACCAACATTTTTTAAGTGTTCTACATTGTTACTTATATTAGTTTCATTCCAGATACCAATTGCTCCTGACGAGTGGCACTTAAGCCACGAAACGCGTAGAGCTACCGGACGTCATATTGTTATTTATTTTACATCTTTTACAAGCTTATGGAATTTCTACCCTTACAGGCCAATTAGGCAATAGGTCCCGCAGATATTAATTTGGATTACATTTTTTTTTTATATAAATCTCTCTAGTGGTGAAACAGGAAATTTGTTGTTATATCGCATTATGATATTGTTATGTTCTTTGCTTTTATCATGTACACTAAATTACGATTATTACCAGTATTACAGTATTACCATGAGACTCGCCTGATCACCGATCCGTGCAAGGGGTCGATCCCGACCCCTTATCACGTGATCAGCTGTCAGCCAATGACAGCTGATCATGTGATATAACGGAGCCGGTAATCGGCTATTATTCCTCCTCGCACTGACAGCGCGAGGAGAAAAAAAAAAAGCAGATCACCGGCGGCCGTGATCGGGACATCAGTCCCGATCACGGCCAGCCCTGCTAGCGACCACCTGCCCCCTGCCAGTGCCCACCTGCCCCCTGCAGTGCCCCACTTATTAAAAGTAAGTGCCCCCGTCAGTGCCACCCAGCAGTGCCCACAGTGCCACCCAGCACTGCCCACAGTGCCACCCAGCAGTGCCACCCACAGTGCCACCCAGCAGTGCCCACAATCTGCCTCAAAGGTGCTGCACCCCAGTGCCGCCCATCAGTGCCCAGCAGTGCCACCTATCAGAGCCACCTATCAGAGCCACCTATCAGTGCCCATCAGTCCCATCTATCAGTGGTACCTATCAGTGCCCATCTGTGCCACCCATCCGTGCCACCCATCCGTGCCACCCATCTGTGCCATCTTATCTGTGCCCATCTTTGCCCATCAGTGCCGCCTTATCTGTGCCTATTAGTGCCGCCTTAACTATGCCTATCAGTGCCCACCAGTGCAGCCTATCAGTGCCCACCAGTGCAGTCTATCAGTGGCCACCAATGCAGCCCATCAGTGCCCACCAGTGCAGCCTATCAGTGCCGCCTAATCAGCGCACTTCAATGAAGGAGAAAAATGACCCGTTTGCAAAATTTTATAACAAACTATTAAAACATGATTTTTTTTTTGCATCTTTTTTGGTTTGTTTAGCAAAAAATAAAACTCCGATCTGTAATTAAATACCACCAAAAGAAAGCTCTATTTGTGGGAAAAAAATGATAAAAATGTCATTTGGGTACAGTGTTGTATGACCGCGTAATTGTCATTCAAAGTGCATCAGCGCTGAAAGCTGAAAATTGGTCTGGGACTGAGGGGGGTTTAAGTGCCCAGTAAGCAAGTGGTTTTGCACGGTTGTACCGGTTCCCCTTCGAGACTGAAACGGCTTCCTCTGATTTCACCGCACACTGTGAGCTTCTCACCATGTACATTAGAAGCTGCAGCAACTCAGATAGAGCCCCGCTTCATTTCCTGGCTGGAGGACATCCACCTGCCCCTGACATTCTACTCTTTCTATCATGGAGCCTTGACATCACATGTAGGCATAACCCACTCCTCCAGACTGGCACCCACCCATCAAGGCATTTCTATATTTGTATAACTCCCCCCACCGCTTGCATCAGAAGTGAGGGCTTTTGAGAGGGGTACTGAGATAGGGTGGTCTGGAGGAAACCAGTGGGGCCAAAGTACCCCCCCATCTACTGTCTGGAAAAGTCTGGAGGAAACCAGTGGCATCTAGGTACCCCCATCTACTGTCCACAGATGTATGAAGAAAACCAGTAGGACCCAGGTACCACCATCTATTGTCTTGAAAAGTCTGGAATAAACCAGTGGGACCAGCAGGGCTGTCTTTAACACAGAGCAAAAGGGGCAGCTGCTCCAGACCCAGTCATTGTTGTGGGGCCCAATGTAGTATCCCGCAAATAGTTGATAAGTGGATTCGGGAGTGCCCAACAAAATGTTTGCCCGGGGTCCAATCAGAATTAAAGATGGCCCTGGGGACCAGGTACCCCCATATGTCCAGAGAAGTCTGAAGGAAACCAGTGGAACCTAGGTACCCCCATCTACTGTTCGGAGAAGTCTGGTGGAAACCAGTGGGACCCAGGTATACCCAACTACTGTCTGGAGAAGTCTGGAGGAAACCAGTGGGACCCAGGTATACCCAACTACTGTCCAGAGAAGTCTGGAGGAAACCAGTGGGACCCAGGTACCCCCATCTACTGTTCGGAGAAGTCTGGTGGAAACCAGTGGGACCCAGGTACACCCATCTACTGTCCAGAGAAGTCTGGAGGAAACCAGTGGGACCCAGATACACCCATCTACTGTCCAGAGAAGTCTGGAGGAAACCAGTGGGACCCAGGTACACCCATCTACTGTCCGGAGAAGTCTAGAGGAAACCAGTGGGACCCAGGTACCCCATCTACTGTCCAGAGAAGTCTGAAGGAAACCAGTGGGACCCAGGTACCCCATCTACTGTCCAGAGAAGTCTAGAGGAAACCAGTGGGACCCAGGTACCCCCATCTACTGTCCACAGGTGTCTGAAGAAAACCAGTAGGACCCAGGTACCACCATCTATTGTCTTGAAAAGTCTGGAATAAACCAGTGGGACCAGCAGGGCTGTCTTTAACACAGAGCAAAAGGGGCAGCTGCTCCAGACCCAGTTATTGTTGTGGGGCCCAATGTAGTATCCCGCAAATAGTTGATAAGTGGATTCGGGAGGGCCCAACAAAATGTTTGCCCGGGGTCCAATCAGAATTAAAGATGGCCCTGGGGACCAGGTACCCCCATATGTCCAGAGAAGTCTGAAGGAAACCAGTGGAACCCAGGTACCCCCATCTACTGTTCGGAGAAGTCTGGTGGAAACCAGTGGGACCCAGGTATACCCAACTACTGTCTGGAGAAGTCTGGAGGAAACCAGTGGGACCCAGGTACCCCCATCTACTGTTCGGAGAAGTCTGGTGGAAACCAGTGGGACCCAGGTATACCCAACTACTGTCTGGAGAAGTCTGGAGGAAACCAGTGGGACCCAGGTACACCCATCTACTGTACAGAGAAGTCTGGAGGAAACCAGTGGGACCCAGATACACCCATCTACTGTCCAGAGAAGTCTGGAGGAAACCAGTGGGACCCAGGTACCCCCATCTACTGTTTGGAGAAGTCTGGTGGAAACCAGTGGGACCCAGGTATACCCAACTACTGTCTGGAGAAGTCTGGAGGAAACCAGTGGGACCCAGGTACCACCATCTACTGTCCAGAGAAGTCTGGAGGAAACCAGTGGGACCCAGGTACACCCATCTACTGTCCAGAGAAGTCTGGAGGAAATCAGTGGGACCCAGGTACACCCATCTACTGTCCAGAGAAGTCTAGAGGAAATCAGTGGGACCCAGATACACCCATCTACTGTCCAGAGAAGTCTAGAGGAAACCAGTGGGACCCAGATACACCCATCTACTGTCCAGAGAAGTCTGGAGAAAACCAGTGGGACCCAGATACACCCATCTACTGTCCAGAGAAGTCTGGAGAAAACCAGTGGGACCCAGATACACCCATCTACTGTCCAGAGAAGTCTGGAGAAAACCAGTGGGACCCAGATACACCCATCTACTGTCCAGAGAAGTCTAGAGGAAACCAGTGGGACCCAGGTACCCCATCTACTGTCCAGGGAAGTCTAGAGGAAATCAGTGGGACCCAGATACACCCATCTACTGTCCAGAGAAGTCTAGAGGAAACCAGTGGGACCCAGATACACCCATCTACTGTCCAGAGAAGTCTGAAGGAAACCAGTGGAACCCAGGTACCCCCATCTACTGTTCGGAGAAGTCTGGTGGAAACCAGTGGGACCCAGGTATACCCAACTACTGTCCAGAGAAGTCTGGAGGAAATCAGTGGGACCCAGATACACCCATCTACTGTCCAGAGAAGTCTGAAGGAAACCAGTGGAACCCAGGTACCCCCATCTACTGTTCAGGGAAGTCTGGTGGAAACCAGTGGGACCCAGGTATACCCAACTACTGTCCAGAGAAGTCTGGAGGAAACCAGTGGGACCCAGGTACCCCATCTACTGTCCAGAGAAGTCTGGAGGAAACCAGTGGGACCCAGGTACACCCATCTACTGTCCAGAGAAGTCTGGAGGAAACCAGTGGGACCCAGATACACCCATCTACTGTCCAGAGAAGTCTGGTGGAAACCAGTGGGACCCAGGTACCCCATCTACTGTCCAGAGAAGTCTGGAGAAAACCAGTGGCACCCAGGTACCCCCATCTACTGTCCGGAGAAGTCTGGAGGAAATTAGTGGGACCCAGATACACCCATCTACTGTCCAGAGAAGTCTAGAGGAAATTAGTGGGACCCAGGTACCCCCATCTACTGTCCAGAGAAGTCTGGAGGAAACCAGTTGGACCCAGGTACCCCGTCTACTGTCCAGAGAAGTCTGGTGGAAACCAGTGGGACCCAGGTACACCCATATACTGTCCAGAGAAGTCTGGAGGAAACCAGTGGGACCCAGGTACTCCCATCTACTGTCCGGAGAAGTCTGGAGGAAACCAGTGGGACCCAGGTACCCCATCTACTGTCCAGAGAAGTCTGGAGGAAACCAGTGGGACCAAGGTACCCCATCTACTGTCCAGAGAAGTCTGGAGGAAACCAGTGGGACCCAGGTACACCCATCTACTGTCCAGAGAAGTCTGGAGGAAACCAGTGGGACCCAGGTACCCCATCTACTGTCCAGAGAAGTCTGGTGGAAACCAGTGGGACCCAGGTACCCCATCTACTGTCCAGAGAAGTCTGGAGAAAACCAGTGGCACCCAGATACACCCATCTACTGTCCAGAGAAGTCTGGAGGAAATTAGTGGGACCCAGATACACCCATCTACTGTCCAGAGAAGTCTGGAGGAAACCAGTTGGACCCAGGTACCCCATCTACTGTCGGGAGAAGTCTGGAGGAAACCAGTGGGACCCAGGTACACCCATCTACTGTCCAGAGAAGTCTAGAGGAAATTAGTGGGACCCAGGTACCCCCATCTACTGTCCAGAGAAGTCTGGAGGAAACCAGTTGGACCCAGGTACCCCGTCTACTGTCCAGAGAAGTCTGGTGGAAACCAGTGGGACCCAGGTACCCCCATATACTGTCCAGAGAAGTCTGGAGGAAACCAGTGGGACCCAGGTACTCCCATCTACTGTCCGGAGAAGTCTGGAGGAAACCAGTGGGACCCAGGTACCCCATCTACTGTCCAGAGAAGTCTGGAGGAAACCAGTGGGACCAAGGTACCCCATCTACTGTCCAGAGAAGTCTGGAGGAAACCAGTAGGACCCAGGTACACCCATCTACTGTCCAGAGAAGTCTGGAGGAAACCAGTGGGACCCAGGTACCCCATCTACTGTCCAGAGAAGTCTTGTGGAAACCAGTGGGACCCAGGTACCCCATCTACTGTCCAGAGAAGTCTGGAGAAAACCAGTGGCACCCAGATACACCCATCTACTGTCCAGAGAAGTCTGGAGGAAATTAGTGGGACCCAGATACACCCATCTACTGTCCAGAGAAGTCTGGAGGAAACCAGTTGGACCCAGGTACCCCGTCTACTGTCCAGAGAAGTCTGGAGGAAACCAGTGGGACCCAGGTATACCCAACTACTGTCCAGAGAAGTATGGTGGAAACCAATGGGACCCAGGTACCACCATCTACTGTTCGGAGAAGTCTGGTGGAAACCAGTGGGACCCAGGTATACCCAACTACTGTCTGGAGAAGTCTGGAGGAAACCAGTGGGACCCAGGTACCCCCATCTACTGTTCGGAGAAGTCTGGTGGAAACCAGTGGGACCCAGGTATACCCAACTACTGTCTGGAGAAGTCTGGAGGAAACCAGTGGGACCCAGGTACACCCATCTACTGTCCAGAGAAGTCTGGAGGAAACCAGTGGGACCCAGATACACCCATCTACTGTCCAGAGAAGTCTAGAGGAAATCAGTGGGACCCAGGTACCACCATCTACTGTCCAGAGAAGTCTAGAGGAAATCAGTGGGACCCAGGTACACCCATCTACTGTCCAGAGAAGTCTGGAGGAAATCAGTGGGACCCAGGTACACCCATCTACTGTCCAGAGAAGTCTGGAGAAAACCAGTGGGACCCAGGTACCCCCATCTACTGTCGGGAGAAGTCTGGTGGAAACCAGAGGGACCCAGGTACACCCATCTACTGTCCAGAGAAGTCTGGAGAAAACCAGTGGGACCCAGGTACACCCATCTACTGTCCAGAGAAGTCTAGAGGAAACCAGAGGGACCCAGGTACCCCCATCTACTGTCCAGAGAAGTCTAGAGGAAACCAGTGGGACCCAGGTACACCTATTTACTGTCCAGAGAAGTCTGGAGGAAACCAGTGGGACCCAGATACACCCATCTACTGTCCAGAGAAGTCTAGAGGAAACCAGTGGGACCCAGGTACCCCATCTACTGTCCAGAGAAGTCTGGAGGAAATCAGTGGGACCCAGATACACCCATCTACTGTCCAGAGAAGTCTGATGGAAACCAGTGGAACCCAGATACACCCATCTACTGTCCGGAGAAGTCTGGAGGAAACCAGTGGGACCCAGGTACCCCCATCTACTGTCGGGAGAAGTCTGGTGGAAACCAGAGGGACCCAGGTACACCCATCTACTGTCCAGAGAAGTCTGGAGGAAATCAGTGGGACCCAGGTACACCCATCTACTGTCCAGAGAAGTCTGGAGAAAACCAGTGGGACCCAGGTACCCCCATCTACTGTCGGGAGAAGTCTGGTGGAAACCAGAGGGACCCAGGTACACCCATCTACTGTCCAGAGAAGTCTGGAGAAAACCAGTGGGACCCAGATACACCCATCTACTGTCCAGAGAAGTCTAGAGGAAACCAGTGGGACCCAGGTACACCCATCTACTGTCCAGAGAAGTCTGAAGGAAACCAGTGGAACCCAGGTACCCCCATCTACTGTTCGGAGAAGTCTGGTGGAAACCAGTGGGACCCAGGTATACCCAACTACTGTCCAGAGAAGTCTGGAGGAAACCAGTGGGACCCAGGTACCCCATCTACTGTCCAGAGAAGTCTGGAGGAAACCAGTGGGACCCAGGTACACCCATCTACTGTCCAGAGAAGTCTGGAGGAAACCAGTGGGACCCAGGTACCCCATCTACTGTCCAGAGAAGTCTGGTGGAAACCAGTGGGACCCAGGTACACCCATCTACTGTCCAGAGAAGTCTGGAGGAAACCAGTGGGACCCAGGTACCCCATCTACTGTCCAGAGAAGTCTGGTGGAAACCAGTGGGACCCAGATACACCCATCTACTGTCCAGAGAAGTCTGGAGAAAACCAGTGGCACCCAGATACACCCATCTACTGTCCAGAGAAGTCTGGAGGAAATTAGTGGGACCCAGATACACCCATCTACTGTCCAGAGAAGTCTGGAGGAAACCAGTTGGACCCAGGTACCCCGTCTACTGTCCAGAGAAGTCTGGAGGAAACCAGTGGGACCCAGGTATACCCAACTACTGTCCAGAGAAGTCTGGTGGAAACCAATGAGACCCAGGTACCACCATCTACTGTTCGGAGAAGTCTGGTGGAAACCAGTGGGACCCAGGTATACCCAACTACTGTCTGGAGAAGTCTGGAGGAAACCAGTGGGACCCAGGTACCCCCATCTACTGTTCGGAGAAGTCTGGTGGAAACCAGTGGGACCCAGGTATACCCAACTACTGTCTGGAGAAGTCTGGAGGAAACCAGTGGGACCCAGGTACACCCATCTACTGTCCAGAGAAGTCTGGAGGAAACCAGTGGGACCCAGATACACCCATCTACTGTCCAGAGAAGTCTAGAGGAAATCAGTGGGACCCAGGTACCACCATCTACTGTCCAGAGAAGTCTAGAGGAAATCAGTGGGACCCAGGTACACCCATCTACTGTCCAGAGAAGTCTGGAGGAAATCAGTGGGACCCAGGTACACCCATCTACTGTCGGGAGAAGTCTGGAGAAAACCAGTGGGACCCAGGTACCCCCATCTACTGTCGGGAGAAGTCTGGTGGAAACCAGAGGGACCCAGGTACACCCATCTACTGTCCAGAGAAGTCTGGAGAAAACCAGTGGGACCCAGGTACACCCATCTACTGTCCAGAGAAGTCTAGAGGAAACCAGAGGGACCCAGGTACCCCCATCTACTGTCCAGAGAAGTCTAGAGGAAACCAGTGGGACCCAGGTACACCCATCTACTGTCCAGAGAAGTCTGGAGGAAACCAGTGGGACCCAGATACACCCATCTACTGTCCAGAGAAGTCTAGAGGAAACCAGTGGGACCCAGGTACCCCATCTACTGTCCAGAGAAGTCTGGAGGAAATCAGTGGGACCCAGATACACCCATCTACTGTCCAGAGAAGTCTGAAGGAAACCAGTGGAACCCAGATACACCCATCTACTGTCCGGAGAAGTCTGGAGGAAACCAGTGGGACCCAGGTACCCCCATCTACTGTCGGGAGAAGTCTGGTGGAAACCAGAGGGACCCAGGTACACCCATCTACTGTCCAGAGAAGTCTGGAGGAAATCAGTGGGACCCAGGTACACCCATCTACTGTCGGGAGAAGTCTGGAGAAAACCAGTGGGACCCAGGTACCCCCATCTACTGTCGGGAGAAGTCTGGTGGAAACCAGAGGGACCCAGGTACACCCATCTACTGTCCAGAGAAGTCTGGAGAAAACCAGTGGGACCCAGATACACCCATCTACTGTCCAGAGAAGTCTAGAGGAAACCAGTGGGACCCAGGTACACCCATCTACTGTCCAGAGAAGTCTGAAGGAAACCAGTGGAACCCAGGTACCCCCATCTACTGTTCGGAGAAGTCTGGTGGAAACCAGTGGGACCCAGGTATACCCAACTACTGTCCAGAGAAGTCTGGAGGAAACCAGTGGAACCCAGGTACCCCATCTACTGTCCAGAGAAGTCTGGAGTAAACCAGTGGGACCCAGGTACACCCATCTACTGTCCAGAGAAGTCTGGAGGAAACCAGTGGGACCCAGGTACCCCATCTACTGTCCAGAGAAGTCTGGTGGAAACCAGTGGGACCCAGGTACCCCATCTACTGTCCAGAGAAGTCTGGAGAAAACCAGTGGCACCCAGGTACCCCCATCTACTGTCCGGAGAAGTCTGGAGGAAATTAGTGGGACCCAGATACACCCATCTACTGTCCAGAGAAGTCTAGAGGAAATTAGTGGGACCCAGGTACCCCCATCTACTGTCTGGAGAAGTCTGGAGGAAATTAGTGGGACCCAGGTACCCCCATCTACTGTCCGGAGAAGTCTGGAGAAAACCAGTGGCACCCAGGTACCCCCATCTACTGTCCGGAGAAGTCTGGAGGAAATTAGTGGGACCCAGATACACCCATCTACTGTCCAGAGAAGTCTAGAGGAAATTAGTGGGACCCAGGTACCCCCATCTACTGTCTGGAGAAGTCTGGAGGAAATTAGTGGGACCCAGGTACACCCATCTACTGTCCAGAGAAGTCTGGAGGAAACCAGTTGGACCCAGGTACCCCATCTACTGTCCGGAGAAGTCTGGTGGAAACCAGTGGGACCCAGGTACCCCATCTACTGTCCAGAGAAGTCTGGAGGAAACCAGTGGGACCAAGGTACCCCATCTACTGTCCAGAGAAGTCTAGAGGAAACCAGTGGGACCCAGGTACACCCATCTACTGTCCAGAGAAGTCTGGAGGAAACCAGTGGGACCCAGGTACCCCCATCTACTGTTCGGAGAAGTCTGGTGGAAACCAGTGGGACCCAGGTACCCCATCTACTGTCCAGAGAAGTCTGGAGAAAACCAGTGGCACCCAGATACACCCATCTACTGTCCGGAGAAGTCTGGAGGAAATTAGTGGGACCCAGGTACCCCATCTACTGTCGGGAGAAGTCTGGAGGAAACCAGTGGGACCCAGGTACCCCGTCTACTGTCCAGAGAAGTCTGGAGGAAACCAGTGGGACCCAGGTATACCCAACTACTGTCCAGAGTAGTCTGGTGGAAACCAATGGGACCCAGGTACCCCATCTACTGTCCAGAGAAGTCTGGTGGAAACCAGTGGGACCCAGGTACCCCATCTACTGTCCAGAGAAGTCTGGAGGAAACCAGTGGGACCCAGGTACACCCATCTACTGTCCAGAGAAGTCTGGAGGAAACCAGTGGGACCCAGGTACCACCATCTACTGTCCAGAGAAGTCTGGTGGAAAGCAGTGGGACCCAGGTACCCCATCTACTGTCCAGAGAAGTCTGGAGAAAACCAGTGGCACCCAGATACACCCATCTACTGTCCGGAGAAGTCTGGAGGAAATTAGTGGGACCCAGGTACCCCATCTACTGTCGGGAGAAGTCTGGAGGAAACCAGTGGGACCCAGGTACCCCGTCTACTGTCCAGAGAAGTCTGGAGGAAACCAGTGGGACCCAGGTATACCCAACTACTGTCCAGAGAAGTCTGGTGGAAACCAATGGGACCCAGGTACCCCATCTACTGTCCAGAGAAGTCTGGAGGAAACCAGTGGGACCCAGATACACCCATCTACTGTCCGGACAAGTCTGGAGGAAACCAGTGGGACCCAGGTACCCCCATCTACTGTCGGGAGAAGTCTGGTGGAAACCAGAGGGACCCAGGTACACCCATCTACTGTCCAGAGAAGTCTGGAGGAAACCAGTAGGATCCAGGTACCCCATCTACTGTCCAGAGAAGTCTGGAGGAAATTAGTGGGACCCAGGTACCCCATCTACTGTCCAGAGAAGTCTGGTGGAAACCAGTAGGACCCAGGTACCCCATCTACTGTCCAGAGAAGTCTGGAGGAAATTAGTGGGACCCAGGTACACCCATCTACTGTCCAGAGAAGTCTGGAGGAAACCAGTAGGACCCAGGTACCCCATCTACTGTCCGGAGAAGTCTGGAGGAAACCAGTAGGACCCAGGTACAACCATCTACTGTCCAGAGAAGTCTGGAGAAAACCAGTTGGACCCAGGTACCCCCATCTACTGTCCATAGAAGTCTGAAGGAAACCAGTTGGACCCAGGTACCCCATCTACTGTCCAGAGAAGTCTGGAGGAAACCAGTTGGACCCAGGTACCCCCATCTACTGTCCAGAGAAGTCTGGAGGAAACCAGTTGGACCCAGGTACCCCATCTACTGTCCAGAGAAGTCAGGTGGAAACCAGTAGGACCCAGGTACCCCATCTACTGTCCATAGAAGTCTGAAGGAAACCAGTTGGACCCAGGTACCCCCATCTACTGTCGGGAGAAGTCTGGTGGAAACCAGAGGGACCCAGGTACACCCATCTACTGTCGGGAGAAGTCTGGTGGAAACCAGAGGGACCCAGGTACACCCATCTACTGTCCAGAGAAGTCTGGAGAAAACCAGTGGGACCCAGATACACCCATCTACTGTCCAGAGAAGTCTAGAGGAAACCAGTGGGACCCAGGTACACCCATCTACTGTCCAGAGAAGTCTGAAGGAAACCAGTGGAACCCAGGTACCCCCATCTACTGTTCGGAGAAGTCTGGTGGAAACCAGTGGGACCCAGGTATACCCAACTACTGTCCAGAGAAGTCTGGAGGAAACCAGTGGGACCCAGGTACCCCATCTACTGTCCAGAGAAGTCTGGAGGAAACCAGTGGGACCCAGGTACACCCATCTACTGTCCAGAGAAGTCTGGAGGAAACCAGTGGGACCCAGGTACCCCATCTACTGTCCAGAGAAGTCTGGTGGAAACCAGTGGGACCCAGGTACCCCATCTACTGTCCAGAGAAGTCTGGAGAAAACCAGTGGCACCCAGGTACCCCCATCTACTGTCCGGAGAAGTCTGGAGGAAATTAGTGGGACCCAGATACACCCATCTACTGTCCAGAGAAGTCTAGAGGAAATTAGTGGGACCCAGGTACCCCCATCTACTGTCCGGAGAAGTCTGGAGGAAATTAGTGGGACCCAGGTACACCCATCTACTGTCCAGAGAAGTCTGGAGGAAACCAGTTGGACCCAGGTACCCCATCTACTGTCCGGAGAAGTCTGGTGGAAACCAGTGGGACCCAGGTACCCCATCTACTGTCCAGAGAAGTCTGGAGGAAACCAGTGGGACCAAGGTACCCCATCTACTGTCCAGAGAAGTCTAGAGGAAACCAGTGGGACCCAGGTACACCCATCTACTGTCCAGAGAAGTCTGGAGGAAACCAGTGGGACCCAGGTACCACCATCTACTGTCCAGAGAAGTCTGGTGGAAACCAGTGGGACCCAGGTACCCCATCTACTGTCCAGAGAAGTCTGGAGAAAACCAGTGGCACCCAGATACACCCATCTACTGTCCGGAGAAGTCTGGAGGAAATTAGTGGGACCCAGGTACCCCATCTACTGTCGGGAGAAGTCTGGAGGAAACCAGTGGGACCCAGGTACCCCGTCTACTGTCCAGAGAAGTCTGGAGGAAACCAGTGGGACCCAGGTATACCCAACTACTGTCCAGAGAAGTCTGGTGGAAACCAATGGGACCCAGGTACCCCATCTACTGTCCAGAGAAGTCTGGTGGAAACCAGTGGGACCCAGGTACCCCATCTACTGTCCAGAGAAGTCTGGAGGAAACCAGTGGGACCCAGGTACACCCATCTACTGTCCAGAGAAGTCTGGAGGAAACCAGTGGGACCCAGGTACCACCATCTACTGTCCAGAGAAGTCTGGTGGAAAGCAGTGGGACCCAGGTACCCCATCTACTGTCCAGAGAAGTCTGGAGAAAACCAGTGGCACCCAGATACACCCATCTACTGTCCGGAGAAGTCTGGAGGAAATTAGTGGGACCCAGGTACCCCATCTACTGTCGGGAGAAGTCTGGAGGAAACCAGTGGGACCCAGGTACCCCGTCTACTGTCCAGAGAAGTCTGGAGGAAACCAGTGGGACCCAGGTATACCCAACTACTGTCCAGAGAAGTCTGGTGGAAACCAATGGGACCCAGGTACCCCATCTACTGTCCAAAGAAGTCTGGAGGAAACCAGTGGGACCCAGATACACCCATCTACTGTCCGGACAAGTCTGGAGGAAACCAGTGGGACCCAGGTACCCCCATCTACTGTCGGGAGAAGTCTGGTGGAAACCAGAGGGACCCAGGTACACCCATCTACTGTCCAGAGAAGTCTGGAGGAAACCAGTAGGATCCAGGTACCCCATCTACTGTCCAGAGAAGTCTGGAGGAAATTAGTGGGACCCAGGTACCCCATCTACTGTCCAGAGAAGTCTGGTGGAAACCAGTAGGACCCAGGTACCCCATCTACTGTCCAGAGAAGTCTGGAGGAAATTAGTGGGACCCAGGTACACCCATCTACTGTCCAGAGAAGTCTGGAGGAAACCAGTAGGACCCAGGTACCCCATCTACTGTCCGGAGAAGTCTGGAGGAAACCAGTAGGACCCAGGTACAACCATCTACTGTCCAGAGAAGTCTGGAGAAAACCAGTTGGACCCAGGTACCCCCATCTACTGTCCATAGAAGTCTGAAGGAAACCAGTTGGACCCAGGTACCCCATCTACTGTCCAGAGAAGTCTGGAGGAAACCAGTTGGACCCAGGTACCCCCATCTGCTGTCCAGAGAAGTCTGGAGGAAACCAGTTGGACCCAGGTACCCCATCTACTGTCCAGAGAAGTCTGGTGGAAACCAGTAGGACCCAGGTACCCCATCTACTGTCCATAGAAGTCTGAAGGAAACCAGTTGGACCCAGGTACCCCCATCTACTGTCGGGAGAAGTCTGGTGGAAACCAGAGGGACCCAGGTACACCCATCTACTGTCGGGAGAAGTCTGGTGGAAACCAGAGGGACCCAGGTACACCCATCTACTGTCCAGAGAAGTCTGGAGAAAACCAGTGGGACCCAGATACACCCATCTACTGTCCAGAGAAGTCTAGAGGAAACCAGTGGGACCCAGGTACACCCATCTACTGTCCAGAGAAGTCTGAAGGAAACCAGTGGAACCCAGGTACCCCCATCTACTGTTCGGAGAAGTCTGGTGGAAACCAGTGGGACCCAGGTATACCCAACTACTGTCCAGAGAAGTCTGGAGGAAACCAGTGGGACCCAGGTACCCCATCTACTGTCCAGAGAAGTCTGGAGGAAACCAGTGGGACCCAGGTACACCCATCTACTGTCCAGAGAAGTCTGGAGGAAACCAGTGGGACCCAGGTACCCCATCTACTGTCCAGAGAAGTCTGGTGGAAACCAGTGGGACCCAGGTACCCCATCTACTGTCCAGAGAAGTCTGGAGAAAACCAGTGGCACCCAGGTACCCCCATCTACTGTCCGGAGAAGTCTGGAGGAAACCAGTGGGACCCAGATACACCCATCTACTGTCCAGAGAAGTCTAGAGGAAATTAGTGGGACCCAGGTACCCCCATCTACTGTCCGGAGAAGTCTGGAGGAAATTAGTGGGACCCAGGTACACCCATCTACTGTCCAGAGAAGTCTGGAGGAAACCAGTTGGACCCAGGTACCCCATCTACTGTCCGGAGAAGTCTGGTGGAAACCAGTGGGACCCAGGTACCCCATCTACTGTCCAGAGAAGTCTGGAGGAAACCAGTGGGACCAAGGTACCCCATCTACTGTCCAGAGAAGTCTAGAGGAAACCAGTGGGACCCAGGTACACCCATCTACTGTCCAGAGAAGTCTGGAGGAAACCAGTGGGACCCAGGTACCACCATCTACTGTCCAGAGAAGTCTGGTGGAAACCAGTGGGACCCAGGTACCCCATCTACTGTCCAGAGAAGTCTGGAGAAAACCAGTGGCACCCAGATACACCCATCTACTGTCCGGAGAAGTCTGGAGGAAATTAGTGGGACCCAGGTACCCCATCTACTGTCGGGAGAAGTCTGGAGGAAACCAGTGGGACCCAGGTACCCCGTCTACTGTCCAGAGAAGTCTGGAGGAAACCAGTGGGACCCAGGTATACCCAACTACTGTCCAGAGAAGTCTGGAGGAAACCAGTGGGACCCAGGTACACCCATCTACTGTCCAGAGAAGTCTGGAGGAAACCAGTGGGACCCAGGTACCACCATCTACTGTCCAGAGAAGTCTGGTGGAAAGCAGTGGGACCCAGGTACCCCATCTACTGTCCAGAGAAGTCTGGAGAAAACCAGTGGCACCCAGATACACCCCTCTACTGTCCGGAGAAGTCTGGAGGAAATTAGTGGGACCCAGGTACCCCATCTACTGTCGGGAGAAGTCTGGAGGAAACCAGTGGGACCCAGGTACCCCGTCTACTGTCCAGAGAAGTCTGGAGGAAACCAGTGGGACCCAGGTATACCCAACTACTGTCCAGAGAAGTCTGGTGGAAACCAATGGGACCCAGGTACCCCATCTACTGTCCAGAGAAGTCTGGAGGAAACCAGTGGGACCCAGATACACCCATCTACTGTCCGGACAAGTCTGGAGGAAACCAGTGGGACCCAGGTACCCCCATCTACTGTCGGGAGAAGTCTGGTGGAAACCAGAGGGACCCAGGTACACCCATCTACTGTCCAGAGAAGTCTGGAGGAAACCAGTAGGATCCAGGTACCCCATCTACTGTCCAGAGAAGTCTGGAGGAAATTAGTGGGACCCAGGTACCCCATCTACTGTCCAGAGAAGTCTGGTGGAAACCAGTAGGACCCAGGTACCCCATCTACTGTCCAGAGAAGTCTGGAGGAAATTAGTGGGACCCAGGTACACCCATCTACTGTCCAGAGAAGTCTGGAGGAAACCAGTAGGACCCAGGTACCCCATCTACTGTCCGGAGAAGTCTGGAGGAAACCAGTAGGACCCAGGTACAACCATCTACTGTCCAGAGAAGTCTGGAGAAAACCAGTTGGACCCAGGTACCCCCATCTACTGTCCATAGAAGTCTGAAGGAAACCAGTTGGACCCAGGTACCCCATCTACTGTCCAGAGAAGTCTGGAGGAAACCAGTTGGACCCAGGTACCCCCATCTACTGTCCAGAGAAGTCTGGAGGAAACCAGTTGGACCCAGGTACCCCATCTACTGTCCAGAGAAGTCTGGTGGAAACCAGTAGGACCCAGGTACCCCATCTACTGTCCAGAGAAGTCTGGAGGAAATTAGTGGGACCCAGGTACACCCATCTACTGTCCCGAGAAGTCTGGAGGAAACCAGTTGGACCCAGGTACCCCCATCTACTGTCCATAGAAGTCTGAAGGAAACCAGTTGGACCCAGGTACCCCATCTACTGTCCAGAGAAGTCTGGAGGAAACCAGTTGGACCCAGGTACCCCCATCTACTGTCCAGAGAAGTCTGGAGGAAACCAGTTGGACCCAGGTACCCCATCTACTGTCCAGAGAAGTCTGGTGGAAACCAGTAGGACCCAGGTACCCCATCTACTGTCCAGAGAAGTCTGGAGGAAATTAGTGGGACCCAGGTACACCCATCTACTGTCCAGAGAAGTCTGGAGGAAATTAGTGGGACCCAGGTACACCCATCTACTGTCCAGAGAAGTCTGGAGGAAACCAGTGGGACCCAGGTACCCCATCTACTGTCCAGAGAAGTCTGGTGGAAACTAGTGGGACCCAGGTACCCCATCTACTGTCCAGAGAAGTCTGGAGGAAACCAGTGGGACCCAGGTACACCCATCTACTGTCCAGAGAAGTCTGGTGGAAACCAGTGGGACCCAGGTACCCCATCTACTGTCCAGAGAAGTCTGGAGGAAACCAGTGGGACCCAGGTACACCCATCTACTGTCCAGAGAAGTCTGGAGGAAATCAGTGGGACCCAGGTACACCCATCTACTGTTCAGAGAAGTCTAGAGGAAATCAGTGGGACCCAGGTACACCCATCTACTGTCCAGAGAAGTCTGGAGGAAATTAGTGGGACCCAGGTACCCCATCTACTGTCCAGAGAAGTCTGGAGGAAATTAGTGGGACCCAGGTACACCCATCTACTGTCCAGAGAAGTCTGGAGGAAACCAGTGGGACCCAGGTACACCCATCTACTGTCCAGAGAAGTCTGGAGGAAACCAGTAGGACCCAGGTACCCCATCTACTGTCCGGAGAAGTCTGGAGGAAACCAGTAGGACCCAGATACACCCATCTACTGTCCAGAGAAGTCTGGAGGAAACTAGTTGGACCCAGGTACCCCCATCTACTGTCCATAGAAGTCTGAAGGAAACCAGTTGGACCCAGGTACCCCCATCTACTGTCCAGAGAAGTCTGGAGGAAACCAGTTGGACCCAGGTACCCCATCTACTGTCCAGAGAAGTCTGGTGGAAACCAGTGGGACCCAGGTACCACCATCTACTGTCCGGAGAAGTCTGGAGGAAACCAGTGGGACCCAGGTACCCCCATCTACTGTCCAGAGAAGTCTGGAGAAAACCAGAGGGACCCAGGTACCCCATCTACTGTCCGGAGAAGTCTGGAGGAAACCAGTTGGACCCAGGTACCCCCATCTACTGTCCATAGAAGTCTGAAGGAAACCAGTTGGACCCAGGTACCCCCATCTACTGTCCAGAGAAGTCTGGAGGAAACCAGTTGGACCCAGGTACCCCATCTACTGTCCAGAGAAGTCTGGTGGAAACCAGTGGGACCCAGGTACCACCATCTACTGTCCGGAGAAGTCTGGAGGAAACCAGTGGGACCCAGGTACCCCCATCTACTGTCCAGAGAAGTCTGGAGAAAACCAGAGGGACCCAGGTACCCCATCTACTGTCGGGAGAAGTCTGGTGGAAACCAGAGGGACCCAGGTACACCCATCTACTGTCCAGAGAAGTCTGGAGAAAACCAGTGGGACCCAGATACACCCATCTGCTGTCCAGAAAAGTCTAGAGGAAACCAGTGGGACCCAGGTACACCCATCTACTGTCCAGAGAAGTCTGAAGGAAACCAGTGGAACCCAGGTACCCCCATCTACTGTTCGGAGAAGTCTGGTGGAAACCAGTGGGACCCAGGTATACCCAACTACTGTCCAGAGAAGTCTGGAGGAAACCAGTGGGACCCAGGTACCCCATCTACTGTCCAGAGAAGTCTGGAGGAAACCAGTGGGACCCAGGTACACCCATCTACTGTCCAGAGAAGTCTGGAGGAAACCAGTGGGACCCAGGTACCCCATCTACTGTCCAGAGAAGTCTGGTGGAAACCAGTGGGACCCAGGTACCCCATCTACTGTCCAGAGAAGTCTGGAGAAAACCAGTGGGACCCAGGTACCCCATCTACTGTCCAGAGAAGTCTGGTGGAAACTAGTGGGACCCAGGTACCCCATCTACTGTCCAGAGAAGTCTGGAGGAAACCAGTGGGACCCAGGTACACCCATCTACTGTCCAGAGAAGTCTGGTGGAAACCAGTGGGACCCAGGTACCCCATCTACTGTCCAGAGGAGTATGGAGGAAACCAGTGGGACCCAGGTACACCCATCTACTGTCCAGAGAAGTCTGGAGGAAATCAGTGGGACCCAGGTACACCCATCTACTGTTCAGAGAAGTCTAGAGGAAATCAGTGGGACCCAGGTACACCCATCTACTGTCCAGAGAAGTCTGGAGGAAATTAGTGGGACCCAGGTACCCCATCTACTGTCCAGAGAAGTCTGGAGGAAATTAGTGGGACCCAGGTACACCCATCTACTGTCCAGAGAAGTCTGGAGGAAACCAGTGGGACCCAGGTACACCCATCTACTGTCCAGAGAAGTCTGGAGGAAACCAGTAGGACCCAGGTACCCCATCTACTGTCCGGAGAAGTCTGGAGGAAACCAGTAGGACCCAGATACACCCATCTACTGTCCAGAGAAGTCTGGAGGAAACTAGTTGGACCCAGGTACCCCCATCTACTGTCCATAGAAGTCTGAAGGAAACCAGTTGGACCCAGGTACCCCCATCTACTGTCCAGAGAAGTCTGGAGGAAACCAGTTGGACCCAGGTACCCCATCTACTGTCCAGAGAAGTCTGGTGGAAACCAGTGGGACCCAGGTACCACCATCTACTGTCCGGAGAAGTCTGGAGGAAACCAGTGGGACCCAGGTACCCCCATCTACTGTCCAGAGAAGTCTGGAGAAAACCAGAGGGACCCAGGTACCCCATCTACTGTCCGGAGAAGTCTGGAGGAAACCAGTTGGACCCAGGTACCCCCATCTACTGTCCATAGAAGTCTGAAGGAAACCAGTTGGACCCAGGTACCCCCATCTACTGTCCAGAGAAGTCTGGAGGAAACCAGTTGGACCCAGGTACCCCATCTACTGTCCAGAGAAGTCTGGTGGAAACCAGTGGGACCCAGGTACCACCATCTACTGTCCGGAGAAGTCTGGAGGAAACCAGTGGGACCCAGGTACCCCCATCTACTGTCCAGAGAAGTCTGGAGAAAACCAGAGGGACCCAGGTACCCCATCTACTGTCGGGAGAAGTCTGGTGGAAACCAGAGGGACCCAGGTACACCCATCTACTGTCCAGAGAAGTCTGGAGAAAACCAGTGGGACCCAGATACACCCATCTGCTGTCCAGAGAAGTCTAGAGGAAACCAGTGGGACCCAGGTACACCCATCTACTGTCCAGAGAAGTCTGAAGGAAACCAGTGGAACCCAGGTACCCCCATCTACTGTTCGGAGAAGTCTGGTGGAAACCAGTGGGACCCAGGTATACCCAACTACTGTCCAGAGAAGTCTGGAGGAAACCAGTGGGACCCAGGTACCCCATCTACTGTCCAGAGAAGTCTGGAGGAAACCAGTGGGACCCAGGTACACCCATCTACTGTCCAGAGAAGTCTGGAGGAAACCAGTGGGACCCAGGTACCCCATCTACTGTCCAGAGAAGTCTGGTGGAAACCAGTGGGACCCAGGTACCCCATCTACTGTCCAGAGAAGTCTGGAGAAAACCAGTGGCACCCAGGTACCCCCATCTACTGTCCGGAGAAGTCTGGAGGAAATTAGTGGGACCCAGATACACCCATCTACTGTCCAGAGAAGTCTAGAGGAAATTAGTGGGACCCAGGTACCCCCATCTACTGTCCGGAGAAGTCTGGAGGAAATTAGTGGGACCCAGGTACACCCATCTACTGTCCAGAGAAGTCTGGAGGAAACCAGTTGGACCCAGGTACCCCATCTACTGTCCGGAGAAGTCTGGTGGAAACCAGTGGGACCCAGGTACCCCATCTACTGTCCAGAGAAGTCTGGAGGAAACCAGTGGGACCAAGGTACCCCATCTACTGTCCAGAGAAGTCTAGAGGAAACCAGTGGGACCCAGGTACACCCATCTACTGTCCAGAGAAGTCTGGAGGAAACCAGTGGGACCCAGGTACCACTATCTACTGTCCAGAGAAGTCTGGTGGAAACCAGTGGGACCCAGGTACCCCATCTACTGTCCAGAGAAGTCTGGAGAAAACCAGTGGCACCCAGATACACCCATCTACTGTCCGGAGAAGTCTGGAGGAAATTAGTGGGACCCAGGTACCCCATCTACTGTCGGGAGAAGTCTGGAGGAAACCAGTGGGACCCAGGTACCCCATCTACTGTCCAGAGAAGTCTGGAGAAAACCAGTGGCACCCAGGTACCCCCATCTACTGTCCGGAGAAGTCTGGTGGAAACCAGAGGGACCCAGGTACACCCATCTACTGTCCAGAGAAGTCTGGAGGAAACCAGTGGGACCCAGGTACCCCGTCTACTGTCCAGAGAAGTCTGGAGGAAACCAGTGGGACCCAGGAATACCCAACTACTGTCCAGAGAAGTCTGGTGGAAACCAATGGGACCCAGGTACCCCATCTACTGTCCAGAGAAGTCTGGTGGAAACCAGTGGGACCCAGGTACCCCATCTACTGTCCAGAGAAGTCTGGAGGAAACCAGTGGGACCCAGGTACACCCATCTACTGTCCAGAGAAGTCTGGAGGAAACCAGTGGGACCCAGGTACCCCATCTACTGTCCAGAGAAGTCTGGTGGAAACCAGTGGGACCCAGGTACCCCATCTACTGTCCAGAGAAGTCTGGAGAAAACCAGTGGCACCCAGGTACACCCATCTACTGTCCAGAGAAGTCTGGAGGAAACCAGTGGGACCCAGATACACCCATCTACTGTCCAGAGAAGTCTAGAGGAAATTGGTGGGACCCAGGTACCCCCATCTACTGTCCGGAGAAGTCTGGAGGAAATTAGTGGGACCCAGATACACCCATCTACTGTCCAGAGAAGTCTAGAGGAAATTGGTGGGACCCAGGTACCCCCATCTACTGTCCGGAGAAGTCTGGAGGAAATTAGTGGGACCCAGGTACCCCATCTACTGTCCGGAGAAGTCTGGTGGAAACCAGTGGGACCCAGGTACCCCATCTACTGTCCAGAGAAGTCTGGAGGAAACCAGTGGGACCAAGGTACCCCATCTACTGTCCAGAGAAGTCTAGAGGAAACCAGTGGGACCCAGGTACACCCATCTACTGTCCAGAGAAGTCTGGAGGAAACCAGTGGGACCCAGGTACCACCATCTACTGTCCAGAGAAGTCTGGTGGAAACCAGTGGGACCCAGGTACCCCATCTACTGTCCAGAGAAGTCTGGAGAAAACCAGTGGCACCCAGATACACCCATCTACTGTCCGGAGAAGTCTGGAGGAAATTAGTGGGACCCAGGTACCCCATCTACTGTCGGGAGAGGTCTGGAGGAAACCAGTGGGACCCAGGTACCCCGTCTACTGTCCAGAGAAGTCTGGAGGAAACCAGTGGGACCCAGGTATACCCAACTACTGTCCAGAGAAGTCTGGTGGAAACCAATGGGACCCAGGTACCCCATCTACTGTCCAGAGAAGTCTGGTGGAAACCAGTGGGACCCAGGTACCCCATCTACTGTCCAGAGAAGTCTGGAGGAAACCAGTGGGACCCAGGTACACCCATCTACTGTCCAGAGAAGTCTGGAGGAAACCAGTGGGACCCAGGTACCACCATCTACTGTCCAGAGAAGTCTGGTGGAAAGCAGTGGGACCCAGGTACCCCATCTACTGTCCAGAGAAGTCTGGAGAAAACCAGTGGCACCCAGATACACCCATCTACTGTCCGGAGAAGTCTGGAGGAAATTAGTGGGACCCAGGTACCCCATCTACTGTCGGGAGAAGTCTGGAGGAAACCAGTGGGACCCAGGTACCCCGTCTACTGTCCAGAGAAGTCTGGAGGAAACCAGTGGGACCCAGGTATACCCAACTACTGTCCAGAGAAGTCTGGTGGAAACCAATGGGACCCAGGTACCCCATCTACTGTCCAGAGAAGTCTGGAGGAAACCAGTGGGACCCAGATACACCCATCTACTGTCCGGACAAGTCTGGAGGAAACCAGTGGGACCCAGGTACCCCCATCTACTGTCGGGAGAAGTCTGGTGGAAACCAGAGGGACCCAGGTACACCCATCTACTGTCCAGAGATGTCTGGAGGAAACCAGTAGGATCCAGGTACCCCATCTACTGTCCAGAGAAGTCTGGAGGAAATTAGTGGGACCCAGGTACCCCATCTACTGTCCAGAGAAGTCTGGTGGAAACCAGTAGGACCCAGGTACCCCATCTACTGTCCAGAGAAGTCTGGAGGAAATTAGTGGGACCCAGGTACACCCATCTACTGTCCAGAGAAGTCTGGAGGAAACCAGTAGGACCCAGGTACCCCATCTACTGTCCGGAGAAGTCTGGAGGAAACCAGTAGGACCCAGGTACAACCATCTACTGTCCAGAGAAGTCTGGAGAAAACCAGTTGGACCCAGGTACCCCCATCTACTGTCCATAGAAGTCTGAAGGAAACCAGTTGGACCCAGGTACCCCATCTACTGTCCAGAGAAGTCTGGAGGAAACCAGTTGGACCCAGGTACCCCCATCTACTGTCCAGAGAAGTCTGGAGGAAACCAGTTGGACCCAGGTACCCCATCTACTGTCCAGAGAAGTCTGGTGGAAACCAGTAGGACCCAGGTACCCCATCTACTGTCCAGAGAAGTCTGGAGGAAATTAGTGGGACCCAGGTACACCCATCTACTGTCCCGAGAAGTCTGGAGGAAACCAGTTGGACCCAGGTACCCCCATCTACTGTCCATAGAAGTCTGAAGGAAACCAGTTGGACCCAGGTACCCCATCTACTGTCCAGAGAAGTCTGGAGGAAACCAGTTGGACCCAGGTACCCCCATCTACTGTCCAGAGAAGTCTGGAGGAAACCAGTTGGACCCAGGTACCCCATCTACTGTCCAGAGAAGTCTGGTGGAAACCAGTAGGACCCAGGTACCCCATCTACTGTCCAGAGAAGTCTGGAGGAAATTAGTGGGACCCAGGTACACCCATCTACTGTCCAGAGAAGTCTGGAGGAAATTAGTGGGACCCAGGTACACCCATCTACTGTCCAGAGAAGTCTGGAGGAAACCAGTGGGACCCAGGTACCCCATCTACTGTCCAGAGAAGTCTGGTGGAAACTAGTGGGACCCAGGTACCCCATCTACTGTCCAGAGAAGTCTGGAGGAAACCAGTGGGACCCAGGTACACCCATCTACTGTCCAGAGAAGTCTGGTGGAAACCAGTGGGACCCAGGTACCCCATCTACTGTCCAGAGAAGTCTGGAGGAAACCAGTGGGACCCAGGTACACCCATCTACTGTCCAGAGAAGTCTGGAGGAAATCAGTGGGACCCAGGTACACCCATCTACTGTTCAGAGAAGTCTAGAGGAAATCAGTGGGACCCAGGTACACCCATCTACTGTCCAGAGAAGTCTGGAGGAAATTAGTGGGACCCAGGTACCCCATCTACTGTCCAGAGAAGTCTGGAGGAAATTAGTGGGACCCAGGTACACCCATCTACTGTCCAGAGAAGTCTGGAGGAAACCAGTGGGACCCAGGTACACCCATCTACTGTCCAGAGAAGTCTGGAGGAAACCAGTAGGACCCAGGTACCCCATCTACTGTCCGGAGAAGTCTGGAGGAAACCAGTAGGACCCAGATACACCCATCTACTGTCCAGAGAAGTCTGGAGGAAACTAGTTGGACCCAGGTACCCCCATCTACTGTCCATAGAAGTCTGAAGGAAACCAGTTGGACCCAGGTACCCCCATCTACTGTCCAGAGAAGTCTGGAGGAAACCAGTTGGACCCAGGTACCCCATCTACTGTCCAGAGAAGTCTGGTGGAAACCAGTGGGACCCAGGTACCACCATCTACTGTCCGGAGAAGTCTGGAGGAAACCAGTGGGACCCAGGTACCCCCATCTACTGTCCAGAGAAGTCTGGAGAAAACCAGAGGGACCCAGGTACCCCATCTACTGTCCGGAGAAGTCTGGAGGAAACCAGTTGGACCCAGGTACCCCCATCTACTGTCCATAGAAGTCTGAAGGAAACCAGTTGGACCCAGGTACCCCCATCTACTGTCCAGAGAAGTCTGGAGGAAACCAGTTGGACCCAGGTACCCCATCTACTGTCCAGAGAAGTCTGGTGGAAACCAGTGGGACCCAGGTACCACCATCTACTGTCCGGAGAAGTCTGGAGGAAACCAGTGGGACCCAGGTACCCCCATCTACTGTCCAGAGAAGTCTGGAGAAAACCAGAGGGACCCAGGTACCCCATCTACTGTCGGGAGAAGTCTGGTGGAAACCAGAGGGACCCAGGTACACCCATCTACTGTCCAGAGAAGTCTGGAGAAAACCAGTGGGACCCAGATACACCCATCTGCTGTCCAGAGAAGTCTAGAGGAAACCAGTGGGACCCAGGTACACCCATCTACTGTCCAGAGAAGTCTGAAGGAAACCAGTGGAACCCAGGTACCCCCATCTACTGTTCGGAGAAGTCTGGTGGAAACCAGTGGGACCCAGGTATACCCAACTACTGTCCAGAGAAGTCTGGAGGAAACCAGTGGGACCCAGGTACCCCATCTACTGTCCAGAGAAGTCTGGAGGAAACCAGTGGGACCCAGGTACACCCATCTACTGTCCAGAGAAGTCTGGAGGAAACCAGTGGGACCCAGGTACCCCATCTACTGTCCAGAGAAGTCTGGTGGAAACCAGTGGGACCCAGGTACCCCATCTACTGTCCAGAGAAGTCTGGAGAAAACCAGTGGGACCCAGGTACCCCATCTACTGTCCAGAGAAGTCTGGTGGAAACTAGTGGGACCCAGGTACCCCATCTACTGTCCAGAGAAGTCTGGAGGAAACCAGTGGGACCCAGGTACACCCATCTACTGTCCAGAGAAGTCTGGTGGAAACCAGTGGGACCCAGGTACCCCATCTACTGTCCAGAGAAGTCTGGAGGAAACCAGTGGGACCCAGGTACACCCATCTACTGTCCAGAGAAGTCTGGAGGAAATCAGTGGGACCCAGGTACACCCATCTACTGTTCAGAGAAGTCTAGAGGAAATCAGTGGGACCCAGGTACACCCATCTACTGTCCAGAGAAGTCTGGAGGAAATTAGTGGGACCCAGGTACCCCATCTACTGTCCAGAGAAGTCTGGAGGAAATTAGTGGGACCCAGGTACACCCATCTACTGTCCAGAGAAGTCTGGAGGAAACCAGTGGGACCCAGGTACACCCATCTACTGTCCAGAGAAGTCTGGAGGAAACCAGTAGGACCCAGGTACCCCATCTACTGTCCGGAGAAGTCTGGAGGAAACCAGTAGGACCCAGATACACCCATCTACTGTCCAGAGAAGTCTGGAGGAAACTAGTTGGACCCAGGTACCCCCATCTACTGTCCATAGAAGTCTGAAGGAAACCAGTTGGACCCAGGTACCCCCATCTACTGTCCAGAGAAGTCTGGAGGAAACCAGTTGGACCCAGGTACCCCATCTACTGTCCAGAGAAGTCTGGTGGAAACCAGTGGGACCCAGGTACCACCATCTACTGTCCGGAGAAGTCTGGAGGAAACCAGTGGGACCCAGGTACCCCCATCTACTGTCCAGAGAAGTCTGGAGAAAACCAGAGGGACCCAGGTACCCCATCTACTGTCCGGAGAAGTCTGGAGGAAACCAGTTGGACCCAGGTACCCCCATCTACTGTCCATAGAAGTCTGAAGGAAACCAGTTGGACCCAGGTACCCCCATCTACTGTCCAGAGAAGTCTGGAGGAAACCAGTTGGACCCAGGTACCCCATCTACTGTCCAGAGAAGTCTGGTGGAAACCAGTGGGACCCAGGTACCACCATCTACTGTCCGGAGAAGTCTGGAGGAAACCAGTGGGACCCAGGTACCCCCATCTACTGTCCAGAGAAGTCTGGAGAAAACCAGAGGGACCCAGGTACCCCATCTACTGTCGGGAGAAGTCTGGTGGAAACCAGAGGGACCCAGGTACACCCATCTACTGTCCAGAGAAGTCTGGAGAAAACCAGTGGGACCCAGATACACCCATCTGCTGTCCAGAGAAGTCTAGAGGAAACCAGTGGGACCCAGGTACACCCATCTACTGTCCAGAGAAGTCTGAAGGAAACCAGTGGAACCCAGGTACCCCCATCTACTGTTCGGAGAAGTCTGGTGGAAACCAGTGGGACCCAGGTATACCCAACTACTGTCCAGAGAAGTCTGGAGGAAACCAGTGGGACCCAGGTACCCCATCTACTGTCCAGAGAAGTCTGGAGGAAACCAGTGGGACCCAGGTACACCCATCTACTGTCCAGAGAAGTCTGGAGGAAACCAGTGGGACCCAGGTACCCCATCTACTGTCCAGAGAAGTCTGGTGGAAACCAGTGGGACCCAGGTACCCCATCTACTGTCCAGAGAAGTCTGGAGAAAACCAGTGGCACCCAGGTACCCCCATCTACTGTCCGGAGAAGTCTGGAGGAAATTAGTGGGACCCAGATACACCCATCTACTGTCCAGAGAAGTCTAGAGGAAATTAGTGGGACCCAGGTACCCCCATCTACTGTCCGGAGAAGTCTGGAGGAAATTAGTGGGACCCAGGTACACCCATCTACTGTCCAGAGAAGTCTGGAGGAAACCAGTTGGACCCAGGTACCCCATCTACTGTCCGGAGAAGTCTGGTGGAAACCAGTGGGACCCAGGTACCCCATCTACTGTCCAGAGAAGTCTGGAGGAAACCAGTGGGACCAAGGTACCCCATCTACTGTCCAGAGAAGTCTAGAGGAAACCAGTGGGACCCAGGTACACCCATCTACTGTCCAGAGAAGTCTGGAGGAAACCAGTGGGACCCAGGTACCACTATCTACTGTCCAGAGAAGTCTGGTGGAAACCAGTGGGACCCAGGTACCCCATCTACTGTCCAGAGAAGTCTGGAGAAAACCAGTGGCACCCAGATACACCCATCTACTGTCCGGAGAAGTCTGGAGGAAATTAGTGGGACCCAGGTACCCCATCTACTGTCGGGAGAAGTCTGGAGGAAACCAGTGGGACCCAGGTACCCCGTCTACTGTCCAGAGAAGTCTGGAGGAAACCAGTGGGACCCAGGAATACCCAACTACTGTCCAGAGAAGTCTGGTGGAAACCAATGGGACCCAGGTACCCCATCTACTGTCCAGAGAAGTCTGGTGGAAACCAGTGGGACCCAGGTACCCCATCTACTGTCCAGAGAAGTCTGGAGGAAACCAGTGGGACCCAGGTACACCCATCTACTGTCCAGAGAAGTCTGGAGGAAACCAGTGGGACCCAGGTACCACCATCTACTGTCCAGAGAAGTCTGGTGGAAAGCAGTGGGACCCAGGTACCCCATCTACTGTCCAGAGAAGTCTGGAGAAAACCAGTGGCACCCAGATACACCCATCTACTGTCCGGAGAAGTCTGGAGGAAATTAGTGGGACCCAGGTACCCCATCTACTGTCGGGAGAAGTCTGGAGGAAACCAGTGGGACCCAGGTACCCCGTCTACTGTCCAGAGAAGTCTGGAGGAAACCAGTGGGACCCAGGTATACCCAACTACTGTCCAGAGAAGTCTGGTGGAAACCAATGGGACCCAGGTACCCCATCTACTGTCCAGAGAAGTCTGGAGGAAACCAGTGGGACCCAGATACACCCATCTACTGTCCGGACAAGTCTGGAGGAAACCAGTGGGACCCAGGTACCCCCATCTACTGTCGGGAGAAGTCTGGTGGAAACCAGAGGGACCCAGGTACACCCATCTACTGTCCAGAGAAGTCTGGAGGAAACCAGTGGGACCCAGGTACACCCATCTACTGTCCAGAGAAGTCTGGAGGAAATTAGTGGGACCCAGGTACACCCATCTACTGTCCAGAGAAGTCTGGAGGAAACCAGTAGGACCCAGGTACCCCATCTACTGTCCGGAGAAGTCTGGAGGAAACCAGTAGGACCCAGATACACCCATCTACTGTCCAGAGAAGTCTGGAGGAAACCAGTGGGACCCAGGTACACCCATCTACTGTCCAGAGAAGTCTGGAGGAAACCAGTAGGACCCAGGTACCCCATCTACTGTCCAGAGAAGTCTGGTGGAAACCAGTGGGACCCAGGTACCACCATCTACTGTCCGGAGAAGTCTGGAGGAAACCAGTGGGACCCAGGTACCCCCATCTACTGTCCAGAGAAGTCTGGAGAAAACCAGAGGGACCCAGGTACCCCATCTACTGTCCGGAGAAGTCTGGAGGAAACCAGTTGGACCCAGGTACCCCCATCTACTGTCCATAGAAGTCTGAAGGAAACCAGTTGGACCCAGGTACCCCCATCTACTGTCCAGAGAAGTCTGGAGGAAACCAGTTGGACCCAGGTACCCCATCTACTGTCCAGAGAAGTCTGGTGGAAACCAGTGGGACCCAGGTACCACCATCTACTGTCCGGAGAAGTCTGGAGGAAACCAGTGGGACCCAGGTACCCCCATCTACTGTCCAGAGAAGTCTGGAGAAAACCAGAGGGACCCAGGTACCCCATCTACTGTCGGGAGAAGTCTGGTGGAAACCAGAGGGACCCAGGTACACCCATCTACTGTCCAGAGAAGTCTGGAGAAAACCAGTGGGACCCAGATACACCCATCTGCTGTCCAGAGAAGTCTAGAGGAAACCAGTGGGACCCAGGTACACCCATCTACTGTCCAGAGAAGTCTGAAGGAAACCAGTGGAACCCAGGTACCCCCATCTACTGTTCGGAGAAGTCTGGTGGAAACCAGTGGGACCCAGGTATACCCAACTACTGTCCAGAGAAGTCTGGAGGAAACCAGTGGGACCCAGGTACCCCATCTACTGTCCAGAGAAGTCTGGAGGAAACCAGTGGGACCCAGGTACACCCATCTACTGTCCAGAGAAGTCTGGAGGAAACCAGTGGGACCCAGGTACCCCATCTACTGTCCAGAGAAGTCTGGTGGAAACCAGTGGGACCCAGGTACCCCATCTACTGTCCAGAGAAGTCTGGAGAAAACCAGTGGCACCCAGGTACCCCCATCTACTGTCCGGAGAAGTCTGGAGGAAATTAGTGGGACCCAGATACACCCATCTACTGTCCAGAGAAGTCTAGAGGAAATTAGTGGGACCCAGGTACCCCCATCTACTGTCCGGAGAAGTCTGGAGGAAATTAGTGGGACCCAGGTACACCCATCTACTGTCCAGAGAAGTCTGGAGGAAACCAGTTGGACCCAGGTACCCCATCTACTGTCCGGAGAAGTCTGGTGGAAACCAGTGGGACCCAGGTACCCCATCTACTGTCCAGAGAAGTCTGGAGGAAACCAGTGGGACCAAGGTACCCCATCTACTGTCCAGAGAAGTCTAGAGGAAACCAGTGGGACCCAGGTACACCCATCTACTGTCCAGAGAAGTCTGGAGGAAACCAGTGGGACCCAGGTACCACTATCTACTGTCCAGAGAAGTCTGGTGGAAACCAGTGGGACCCAGGTACCCCATCTACTGTCCAAAGAAGTCTGGAGAAAACCAGTGGCACCCAGATACACCCATCTACTGTCCGGAGAAGTCTGGAGGAAATTAGTGGGACCCAGGTACCCCATCTACTGTCGGGAGAAGTCTGGAGGAAACCAGTGGGACCCAGGTACCCCGTCTACTGTCCAGAGAAGTCTGGAGGAAACCAGTGGGACCCAGGAATACCCAACTACTGTCCAGAGAAGTCTGGTGGAAACCAATGGGACCCAGGTACCCCATCTACTGTCCAGAGAAGTCTGGTGGAAACCAGTGGGACCCAGGTACCCCATCTACTGTCCAGAGAAGTCTGGAGGAAACCAGTGGGACCCAGGTACACCCATCTACTGTCCAGAGAAGTCTGGAGGAAACCAGTGGGACCCAGGTACCACCATCTACTGTCCAGAGAAGTCTGGTGGAAAGCAGTGGGACCCAGGTACCCCATCTACTGTCCTTAGAAGTCTGGAGAAAACCAGTGGCACCCAGATACACCCATCTACTGTCCGGAGAAGTCTGGAGGAAATTAGTGGGACCCAGGTACCCCATCTACTGTCGGGAGAAGTCTGGAGGAAACCAGTGGGACCCAGGTACCCCGTCTACTGTCCAGAGAAGTCTGGAGGAAACCAGTGGGACCCAGGTATACCCAACTACTGTCCAGAGAAGTCTGGTGGAAACCAATGGGACCCAGGTACCCCATCTACTGTCCAGAGAAGTCTGGAGGAAACCAGTGGGACCCAGATACACCCATCTACTGTCCGGACAAGTCTGGAGGAAACCAGTGGGACCCAGGTACCCCCATCTACTGTCGGGAGAAGTCTGGTGGAAACCAGAGGGACCCAGGTACACCCATCTACTGTCCAGAGAAGTCTGGAGGAAACCAGTGGGACCCAGGTACACCCATCTACTGTCCAGAGAAGTCTGGAGGAAATTAGTGGGACCCAGGTACACCCATCTACTGTCCAGAGAAGTCTGGAGGAAACCAGTAGGACCCAGGTACCCCATCTACTGTCCGGAGAAGTCTGGAGGAAACCAGTAGGACCCAGATACACCCATCTACTGTCCAGAGAAGTCTGGAGGAAACCAGTGGGACCCAGGTACACCCATCTACTGTCCAGAGAAGTCTGGAGGAAACCAGTAGGACCCAGGTACCCCATCTACTGTCCGGAGAAGTCTGGAGGAAACCAGTAGGACCCAGATACACCCATCTACTGTCCAGAGAAGTCTGGAGGAAACCAGTTGGACCCAGGTACCCCCATCTACTGTCCATAGAAGTCTGAAGGAAACCAGTTGGACCCAGGTACCCCCATCTACTGTCCAGAGAAGTCTGGAGGAAACCAGTTGGACCCAGGTACCCCATCTACTGTCCAGAGAAGTCTGGTGGAAACCAGTGGGACCCAGGTACCACCATCTACTGTCCGGAGAAGTCTGGAGGAAACCAGTGGGACCCAGGTACCCCCATCTACTGTCCAGAGAAGTCTGGAGAAAACCAGAGGGACCCAGGTACCCCATCTACTGTCCGGAGAAGTCTGGTGGAAACCAGTGGGACCCAGGTACCCCATCTACTGTCCGGAGAAGTCTAGTGGAAACCAGTGGGACCCAGGTACCCCATCTACTGTCCGGAGAAGTCTGGTGGAAACCAGTGGGACCCAGGTACACACGTCTACTGTCCAGAGAAGTCTGGTGGAAACCAGGGGGACCCAGGTACCCCCATCTACTGTCCATAGAAGTCTGAAGGAAACCAGTTGGACCCAGGTACCCCCATCTACTGTCCAGAGAAGTCTGGAGGAAACCAGTTGGACCCAGGTACCCCATCTACTGTCCAGAGAAGTCTGGAGGAAACCAGTTGGACCCAGGTACCCCATCTACTGTCCAGAGAAGTCTGGTGGAAACCAGTAGGACCCAGGTACCCCATCTACTGTCCGGAGAAGTCTGGAGGAAACCAGTAGGACCCAGGTACAACCATCTACTGTCCAGAGAAGTCTGGAGAAAACCAGTTGGACCCAGGTACCCCCATCTACTGTCCATAGAAGTCTGAAGGAAACCAGTTGGACCCAGGTACCCCATCTACTGTCCAGAGAAGTCTGGAGGAAACCAGTTGGACCCAGGTACCCCCATCTACTGTCCAGAGAAGTCTGGAGGAAACCAGTTGGACCCAGGTACCCCATCTACTGTCCAGAGAAGTCTGGTGGAAACCAGTAGGACCCAGGTACCCCATCTACTGTCCATAGAAGTCTGAAGGAAACCAGTTGGACCCAGGTACCCCCATCTACTGTCGGGAGAAGTCTGGTGGAAACCAGAGGGACCCAGGTACACCCATCTACTGTCGGGAGAAGTCTGGTGGAAACCAGAGGGACCCAGGTACACCCATCTACTGTCCAGAGAAGTCTGGAGAAAACCAGTGGGACCCAGATACACCCATCTACTGTCCAGAGAAGTCTGAAGGAAACCAGTGGAACCCAGGTACCCCCATCTACTGTTCGGAGAAGTCTGGTGGAAACCAGTGGGACCCAGGTATACCCAACTACTGTCCAGAGAAGTCTGGAGGAAACCAGTGGGACCCAGGTACCCCATCTACTGTCCAGAGAAGTCTGGAGGAAACCAGTGGGACCCAGGTACACCCATCTACTGTCCAGAGAAGTCTGGAGGAAACCAGTGGGACCCAGGTACCCCATCTACTGTCCAGAGAAGTCTGGTGGAAACCAGTGGGACCCAGGTACCCCATCTACTGTCCAGAGAAGTCTGGAGAAAACCAGTGGCACCCAGGTACCCCCATCTACTGTCCGGAGAAGTCTGGAGGAAATTAGTGGGACCCAGATACACCCATCTACTGTCCAGAGAAGTCTAGAGGAAATTAGTGGGACCCAGGTACCCCCATCTACTGTCCGGAGAAGTCTGGAGGAAATTAGTGGGACCCAGGTACACCCATCTACTGTCCAGAGAAGTCTGGAGGAAACCAGTTGGACCCAGGTACCCCATCTACTGTCCGGAGAAGTCTGGTGGAAACCAGTGGGACCCAGGTATACCCAACTACTGTCCAGAGAAGTCTGGTGGAAACCAATGAGACCCAGGTACCACCATCTACTGTTCGGAGAAGTCTGGTGGAAACCAGTGGGACCCAGGTATACCCAACTACTGTCTGGAGAAGTCTGGAGGAAACCAGTGGGACCCAGGTACCCCCATCTACTGTTCGGAGAAGTCTGGTGGAAACCAGTGGGACCCAGGTATACCCAACTACTGTCTGGAGAAGTCTGGAGGAAACCAGTGGGACCCAGGTACACCCATCTACTGTCCAGAGAAGTCTGGAGGAAACCAGTGGGACCCAGATACACCCATCTACTGTCCAGAGAAGTCTAGAGGAAATCAGTGGGACCCAGGTACCACCATCTACTGTCCAGAGAAGTCTAGAGGAAATCAGTGGGACCCAGGTACACCCATTTACTGTCCAGAGAAGTCTGGAGGAAATCAGTGGGACCCAGGTACACCCATCTACTGTCCAGAGAAGTCTGGAGAAAACCAGTGGGACCCAGGTACCCCCATCTACTGTCGGGAGAAGTCTGGTGGAAACCAGAGGGACCCAGGTACACCCATCTACTGTCCAGAGAAGTCTGGAGAAAACCAGTGGGACCCAGGTACACCCATCTACTGTCCAGAGAAGTCTAGAGGAAACCAGAGGGACCCAGGTACCCCCATCTACTGTCCAGAGAAGTCTAGAGGAAACCAGTGGGACCCAGGTACACCCATCTACTGTCCAGAGAAGTCTGGAGGAAACCAGTGGGACCCAGATACACCCATCTACTGTCCAGAGAAGTCTAGAGGAAACCAGTGGGACCCAGGTACCCCATCTACTGTCCAGAGAAGTCTGGAGGAAATCAGTGGGACCCAGATACACCCATCTACTGTCCAGAGAAGTCTGAAGGAAACCAGTGGAACCCAGATACAACCATCTACTGTCCGGAGAAGTCTGGAGGAAACCAGTGGGACCCAGGTACCCCCATCTACTGTCGGGAGAAGTCTGGTGGAAACCAGAGGGACCCAGGTACACCCATCTACTGTCCAGAGAAGTCTGGAGGAAATCAGTGGGACCCAGGTACACCCATCTACTGTCCAGAGAAGTCTGGAGAAAACCAGTGGGACCCAGGTACCCCCATCTACTGTCGGGAGAAGTCTGGTGGAAACCAGAGGGACCCAGGTACACCCATCTACTGTCCAGAGAAGTCTGGAGAAAACCACTGGGACCCAGATACACCCATCTACTGTCCAGAGAAGTCTAGAGGAAACCAGTGGGACCCAGGTACACCCATCTACTGTCCAGAGAAGTCTGAAGGAAACCAGTGGAACCCAGGTACCCCCATCTACTGTTCGGAGAAGTCTGGTGGAAACCAGTGGGACCCAGGTATACCCAACTACTGTCCAGAGAAGTCTGGAGGAAACCAGTGGGACCCAGGTACCCCATCTACTGTCCAGAGAAGTCTGGAGGAAACCAGTGGGACCCAGGTACACCCATCTACTGTCCAGAGAAGTCTGGAGGAAACCAGTGGGACCCAGGTACCCCATCTACTGTCCAGAGAAGTCTGGTGGAAACCAGTGGGACCCAGGTACACCCATCTACTGTCCAGAGAAGTCTGGTGGAAACCAGTGGGACCCAGATACACCCATCTACTGTCCAGAGAAGTCTGGAGAAAACCAGTGGCACCCTGATACACCCATCTACTGTCCAGAGAAGTCTGGAGGAAATTAGTGGGACCCAGATACACCCATCTACTGTCCAGAGAAGTCTGGAGGAAACCAGTTGGACCCAGGTACCCCGTCTACTGTCCAGAGAAGTCTGGAGGAAACCAGTGGGACCCAGGTATACCCAACTACTGTCCAGAGAAGTCTGGTGGAAACCAATGGGACCCAGGTACCACCATCTACTGTTCGGAGAAGTCTGGTGGAAACCAGTGGGACCCAGGTATACCCAACTACTGTCTGGAGAAGTCTGGAGGAAACCAGTGGGACCCAGGTACCCCCATCTACTGTTCGGAGAAGTCTGGTGGAAACCAGTGGGACCCAGGTATACCCAACTACTGTCTGGAGAAGTCTGGAGGAAACCAGTGGGACCCAGGTACACCCATCTACTGTCCAGAGAAGTCTGGAGGAAACCAGTGGGACCCAGATACACCCATCTACTGTCCAGAGAAGTCTAGAGGAAATCAGTGGGACCCAGGTACCACCATCTACTGTCCAGAGAAGTCTAGAGGAAATCAGTGGGACCCAGGTACACCCATCTACTGTCCAGAGAAGTCTGGAGGAAATCAGTGGGACCCAGGTACACCCATCTACTGTCCAGAGAAGTCTGGAGAAAACCAGTGGGACCCAGGTACCCCCATCTACTGTCGGGAGAAGTCTGGTGGAAACCAGAGGGACCCAGGTACACCCATCTACTGTCCAGAGAAGTCTGGAGAAAACCAGTGGGACCCAGGTACACCCATCTACTGTCCAGAGAAGTCTAGAGGAAACCAGAGGGACCCAGGTACCCCCATCTACTGTCCAGAGAAGTCTAGAGGAAACCAGTGGGACCCAGGTACACCCATCTACTGTCCAGAGAAGTCTGGAGGAAACCAGTGGGACCCAGATACACCCATCTACTGTCCAGAGAAGTCTAGAGGAAACCAGTGGGACCCAGGTACCCCATCTACTGTCCAGAGAAGTCTGGAGGAAATCAGTGGGACCCAGGTACACCCATCTACTGTCCAGAGAAGTCTGAAGGAAACCAGTGGAACCCAGGTACCCCCATCTACTGTTCGGAGAAGTCTGGTGGAAACCAGTGGGACCCAGGTATACCCAACTACTGTCCAGAGAAGTCTGGAGGAAACCAGTGGGACCCAGGTACCCCATCTACTGTCCAGAGAAGTCTGGAGGAAACCAGTGGGACCCAGGTACACCCATCTACTGTCCAGAGAAGTCTGGAGGAAACCAGTGGGACCCAGGTACCCCATCTACTGTCCAGAGAAGTCTGGAGGAAACCAGTGGGACCCAGGTACCCCATCTACTGTCCAGAGAAGTCTGGTGGAAACCAGTGGGACCCAGGTACCCCATCTACTGTCCAGAGAAGTCTGGAGAAAACCAGTGGCACCCAGGTACCCCCATCTACTGTCCGGAGAAGTCTGGAGGAAATTAGTGGGACCCAGATACACCCATCTACTGTCCAGAGAAGTCTAGAGGAAATTAGTGGGACCCAGGTACCCCCATCTACTGTCCGGAGAAGTCTGGAGGAAATTAGTGGGACCCAGGTACACCCATCTACTGTCCAGAGAAGTCTGGAGGAAACCAGTTGGACCCAGGTACCCCATCTACTGTCCGGAGAAGTCTGGTGGAAACCAGTGGGACCCAGGTATACCCAACTACTGTCCAGAGAAGTCTGGTGGAAACCAATGAGACCCAGGTACCACCATCTACTGTTCGGAGAAGTCTGGTGGAAACCAGTGGGACCCAGGTATACCCAACTACTGTCTGGAGAAGTCTGGAGGAAACCAGTGGGACCCAGGTACCCCCATCTACTGTTCGGAGAAGTCTGGTGGAAACCAGTGGGACCCAGGTATACCCAACTACTGTCTGGAGAAGTCTGGAGGAAACCAGTGGGACCCAGGTACACCCATCTACTGTCCAGAGAAGTCTGGAGGAAACCAGTGGGACCCAGATACACCCATCTACTGTCCAGAGAAGTCTAGAGGAAATCAGTGGGACCCAGGTACCACCATCTACTGTCCAGAGAAGTCTAGAGGAAATCAGTGGGACCCAGGTACACCCATTTACTGTCCAGAGAAGTCTGGAGGAAATCAGTGGGACCCAGGTACACCCATCTACTGTCCAGAGAAGTCTGGAGAAAACCAGTGGGACCCAGGTACCCCCATCTACTGTCGGGAGAAGTCTGGTGGAAACCAGAGGGACCCAGGTACACCCATCTACTGTCCAGAGAAGTCTGGAGAAAACCAGTGGGACCCAGGTACACCCATCTACTGTCCAGAGAAGTCTAGAGGAAACCAGAGGGACCCAGGTACCCCCATCTACTGTCCAGAGAAGTCTAGAGGAAACCAGTGGGACCCAGGTACACCCATCTACTGTCCAGAGAAGTCTGGAGGAAACCAGTGGGACCCAGATACACCCATCTACTGTCCAGAGAAGTCTAGAGGAAACCAGTGGGACCCAGGTACCCCATCTACTGTCCAGAGAAGTCTGGAGGAAATCAGTGGGACCCAGATACACCCATCTACTGTCCAGAGAAGTCTGAAGGAAACCAGTGGAACCCAGATACAACCATCTACTGTCCGGAGAAGTCTGGAGGAAACCAGTGGGACCCAGGTACCCCCATCTACTGTCGGGAGAAGTCTGGTGGAAACCAGAGGGACCCAGGTACACCCATCTACTGTCCAGAGAAGTCTGGAGGAAATCAGTGGGACCCAGGTACACCCATCTACTGTCCAGAGAAGTCTGGAGAAAACCAGTGGGACCCAGGTACCCCCATCTACTGTCGGGAGAAGTCTGGTGGAAACCAGAGGGACCCAGGTACACCCATCTACTGTCCAGAGAAGTCTGGAGAAAACCAGTGGGACCCAGATACACCCATCTACTGTCCAGAGAAGTCTAGAGGAAACCAGTGGGACCCAGGTACACCCATCTACTGTCCAGAGAAGTCTGAAGGAAACCAGTGGAACCCAGGTACCCCCATCTACTGTTCGGAGAAGTCTGGTGGAAACCAGTGGGACCCAGGTATACCCAACTACTGTCCAGAGAAGTCTGGAGGAAACCAGTGGGACCCAGGTACCCCATCTACTGTCCAGAGAAGTCTGGAGGAAACCAGTGGGACCCAGGTACACCCATCTACTGTCCAGAGAAGTCTGGAGGAAACCAGTGGGACCCAGGTACCCCATCTACTGTCCAGAGAAGTCTGGTGGAAACCAGTGGGACCCAGGTACACCCATCTACTGTCCAGAGAAGTCTGGTGGAAACCAGTGGGACCCAGATACACCCATCTACTGTCCAGAGAAGTCTGGAGAAAACCAGTGGCACCCTGATACACCCATCTACTGTCCAGAGAAGTCTGGAGGAAATTAGTGGGACCCAGATACACCCATCTACTGTCCAGAGAAGTCTGGAGGAAACCAGTTGGACCCAGGTACCCCGTCTACTGTCCAGAGAAGTCTGGAGGAAACCAGTGGGACCCAGGTATACCCAACTACTGTCCAGAGAAGTCTGGTGGAAACCAATGGGACCCAGGTACCACCATCTACTGTTCGGAGAAGTCTGGTGGAAACCAGTGGGACCCAGGTATACCCAACTACTGTCTGGAGAAGTCTGGAGGAAACCAGTGGGACCCAGGTACCCCCATCTACTGTTCGGAGAAGTCTGGTGGAAACCAGTGGGACCCAGGTATACCCAACTACTGTCTGGAGAAGTCTGGAGGAAACCAGTGGGACCCAGGTACACCCATCTACTGTCCAGAGAAGTCTGGAGGAAACCAGTGGGACCCAGATACACCCATCTACTGTCCAGAGAAGTCTAGAGGAAATCAGTGGGACCCAGGTACCACCATCTACTGTCCAGAGAAGTCTAGAGGAAATCAGTGGGACCCAGGTACACCCATCTACTGTCCAGAGAAGTCTGGAGGAAATCAGTGGGACCCAGGTACACCCATCTACTGTCCAGAGAAGTCTGGAGAAAACCAGTGGGACCCAGGTACCCCCATCTACTGTCGGGAGAAGTCTGGTGGAAACCAGAGGGACCCAGGTACACCCATCTACTGTCCAGAGAAGTCTGGAGAAAACCAGTGGGACCCAGGTACACCCATCTACTGTCCAGAGAAGTCTAGAGGAAACCAGAGGGACCCAGGTACCCCCATCTACTGTCCAGAGAAGTCTAGAGGAAACCAGTGGGACCCAGGTACACCCATCTACTGTCCAGAGAAGTCTGGAGGAAACCAGTGGGACCCAGATACACCCATCTACTGTCCAGAGAAGTCTAGAGGAAACCAGTGGGACCCAGGTACCCCATCTACTGTCCAGAGAAGTCTGGAGGAAATCAGTGGGACCCAGATACACCCATCTACTGTCCAGAGAAGTCTGAAGGAAACCAGTGGAACCCAGATACACCCATCTACTGTCCGGAGAAGTCTGGAGGAAACCAGTGGGACCCAGGTACCCCCATCTACTGTCGGGAGAAGTCTGGTGGAAACCAGAGGGACCCAGGTACACCCATCTACTGTCCAGAGAAGTCTGGAGGAAATCAGTGGGACCCAGGTACACCCATCTACTGTCGGGAGAAGTCTGGAGAAAACCAGTGGGACCCAGGTACCCCCATCTACTGTCGGGAGAAGTCTGGTGGAAACCAGAGGGACCCAGGTACACCCATCTACTGTCCAGAGAAGTCTGGAGAAAACCAGTGGGACCCAGATACACCCATCTACTGTCCAGAGAAGTCTAGAGGAAACCAGTGGGACCCAGGTACACCCATCTACTGTCCAGAGAAGTCTGGAGGAAACCAGTGGGACCCAGGTACCCCATCTACTGTCCAGAGAAGTCTGGAGGAAACCAGTGGGACCCAGGTACACCCATCTACTGTCCAGAGAAGTCTGGAGGAAACCAGTGGGACCCAGGTACCCCATCTACTGTCCAGAGAAGTCTGGTGGAAACCAGTGGGACCCAGGTACCCCATCTACTGTCCAGAGAAGTCTGGAGAAAACCAGTGGCACCCAGGTACCCCCATCTACTGTCCGGAGAAGTCTGGAGGAAATTAGTGGGACCCAGATACACCCATCTACTGTCCAGAGAAGTCTAGAGGAAATTAGTGGGACCCAGGTACCCCCATCTACTGTCCGGAGAAGTCTGGAGGATATTAGTGGGACCCAGGTACACCCATCTACTGTCCAGAGAAGTCTGGAGGAAACCAGTTGGACCCAGGTACCCCATCTACTGTCCGGAGAAGTCTGGTGGAAACCAGTGGGACCCAGGTACCCCATCTACTGTCCAGAGAAGTCTGGAGGAAACCAGTGGGACCAAGGTACCCCATCTACTGTCCAGAGAAGTCTAGAGGAAACCAGTGGGACCCAGGTACACCCATCTACTGTCCAGAGAAGTCTGGAGGAAACCAGTGGGACCCAGGTACCACCATCTACTGTCCAGAGAAGTCTGGTGGAAACCAGTGGGACCCAGGTACCCCATCTACTGTCCAGAGAAGTCTGGAGAAAAACAGTGGCACCCAGATACACCCATCTACTGTCCGGAGAAGTCTGGAGGAAATTAGTGGGACCCAGGTACCCCATCTACTGTCGGGAGAAGTCTGGAGGAAACCAGTGGGACCCAGGTACCCCGTCTACTGTCCAGAGAAGTCTGGAGGAAACCAGTGGGACCCAGGTATACCCAACTACTGTCCAGAGAAGTCTGGTGGAAACCAATGGGACCCAGGTACCCCATCTACTGTCCAGAGAAGTCTGGTGGAAACCAGTGGGACCCAGGTACCCCATCTACTGTCCAGAGAAGTCTGGAGGAAACCAGTGGGACCCAGGTACACCCATCTACTGTCCAGAGAAGTCTGGAGGAAACCAGTGGGACCCAGGTACCACCATCTACTGTCCAGAGAAGTCTGGTGGAAAGCAGTGGGACCCAGGTACCCCAGCTACTGTCCAGAGAAGTCTGGAGAAAACCAGTGGCACCCAGATACACCCATCTACTGTCCGGAGAAGTCTGGAGGAAATTAGTGGGACCCAGGTACCCCATCTACTGTCGGGAGAAGTCTGGAGGAAACCAGTGGGACCCAGGTACCCCGTCTACTGTCCAGAGAAGTCTGGAGGAAACCAGTGGGACCCAGGTATACCCAACTACTGTCCAGAGAAGTCTGTTGGAAACCAATGGGACCCAGGTACCCCATCTACTGTCCAGAGAAGTCTGGAGGAAACCAGTGGGACCCAGATACACCCATCTACTGTCCGGACAAGTCTGGAGGAAACCAGTGGGACCCAGGTACCCCCATCTACTGTCGGGAGAAGTCTGGTGGAAACCAGAGGGACCCAGGTACACCCATCTACTGTCCAGAGAAGTCTGGAGGAAACCAGTAGGATCCAGGTACCCCATCTACTGTCCAGAGAAGTCTGGAGGAAATTAGTGGGACCCAGGTACCCCATCTACTGTCCAGAGAAGTCTGGTGGAAACCAGTAGGACCCAGGTACCCCATCTACTGTCCAGAGAAGTCTGGAGGAAATTAGTGGGACCCAGGTACACCCATCTACTGTCCAGAGAAGTCTGGAGGAAACCAGTAGGACCCAGGTACCCCATCTACTGTCCGGAGAAGACTGGAGGAAACCAGTAGGACCCAGGTACAACCATCTACTGTCCAGAGAAGTCTGGAGAAAACCAGTTGGACCCAGGTACCCCCATCTACTGTCCATAGAAGTCTGAAGGAAACCAGTTGGACCCAGGTACCCCATCTACTGTCCAGAGAAGTCTGGAGGAAACCAGTTGGACCCAGGTACCCCCATCTACTGTCCAGAGAAGTCTGGAGGAAACCAGTTGGACCCAGGTACCCCATCTACTGTCCAGAGAAGTCTGGTGGAAACCAGTAGGACCCAGGTACCCCATCTACTGTCCATAGAAGTCTGAAGGAAACCAGTTGGACCCAGGTACCCCCATCTACTGTCGGGAGAAGTCTGGTGGAAACCAGAGGGACCCAGGTACACCCATCTACTGTCGGGAGAAGTCTGGTGGAAACCAGAGGGACCCAGGTACACCCATCTACTGTCCAGAGAAGTCTGGAGAAAACCAGTGGGACCCAGATACACCCATCTACTGTCCAGAGAAGTCTAGAGGAAACCAGTGGGACCCAGGTACACCCATCTACTGTCCAGAGAAGTCTGAAGGAAACCAGTGGAACCCAGGTACCCCCATCTACTGTTCGGAGAAGTCTGGTGGAAACCAGTGGGACCCAGGTATACCCAACTACTGTCCAGAGAAGTCTGGAGGAAACCAGTGGGACCCAGGTACCCCATCTACTGTCCAGAGAAGTCTGGAGGAAACCAGTGGGACCCAGGTACACCCATCTACTGTCCAGAGAAGTCTGGAGGAAACCAGTGGGACCCAGGTACCCCATCTACTGTCCAGAGAAGTCTGGTGGAAACCAGTGGGACCCAGGTACCCCATCTACTGTCCAGAGAAGTCTGGAGAAAACCAGTGGCACCCAGGTACCCCCATCTACTGTCCGGAGAAGTCTGGAGGAAATTAGTGGGACCCAGATACACCTATCTACTGTCCAGAGAAGTCTAGAGGAAATTAGTGGGACCCAGGTACCCCCATCTACTGTCCGGAGAAGTCTGGAGGAAATTAGTGGGACCCAGGTACACCCATCTACTGTCCAGAGAAGTCTGGAGGAAACCAGTTGGACCCAGGTACCCCATCTACTGTCCGGAGAAGTCTGGTGGAAACCAGTGGGACCCAGGTACCCCATCTACTGTCCAGAGAAGTCTGGAGGAAACCAGTGGGACCAAGGTACCCCATCTACTGTCCAGAGAAGTCTAGAGGAAACCAGTGGGACCCAGGTACACCCATCTACTGTCCAGAGAAGTCTGGAGGAAACCAGTGGGACCCAGGTACCACCATCTACTGTCCAGAGAAGTCTGGTGGAAACCAGTGGGACCCAGATACACCCATCTACTGTCCAGAGAAGTCTGGAGAAAACCAGTGGCACCCAGATACACCCATCTACTGTCCAGAGAAGTCTGGAGGAAATTAGTGGGACCCAGATACACCCATCTACTGTCCAGAGAAGTCTGGAGGAAACCAGTTGGACCCAGGTACCCCGTCTACTGTCCAGAGAAGTCTGGAGGAAACCAGTGGGACCCAGGTATACCCAACTACTGTCCAGAGAAGTCTGGTGGAAACCAATGGGACCCAGGTACCACCATCTACTGGTCGGAGAAGTCTGGTGGAAACCAGTGGGACCCAGGTATACCCAACTACTGTCTGGAGAAGTCTGGAGGAAACCAGTGGGACCCAGGTACCCCCATCTACTGTTCGGAGAAGTCTGGTGGAAACCAGTGGGACCCAGGTATACCCAACTACTGTCTGGAGAAGTCTGGAGAAAACCAGTGGGACCCAGGTACACCCATCTACTGTCCAGAGAAGTCTGGAGGAAACCAGTGGGACCCAGATACACCCATCTACTGTCCAGAGAAGTCTAGAGGAAATCAGTGGGACCCAGGTACCACCATCTACTGTCCAGAGAAGTCTAGAGGAAATCAGTGGGACCCAGGTACACCCATCTACTGTCCAGAGAAGTCTGGAGGAAATCAGTGGGACCCAGGTACACCCATCTACTGTCCAGAGAAGTCTGGAGAAAACCAGTGGGACCCAGATACCCCCATCTACTGTCGGGAGAAGTCTGGTGGAAACCAGAGGGACCCAGGTACACCCATCTACTGTCCAGAGAAGTCTGGAGAAAACCAGTGGGACCCAGGTACACCCATCTACTGTCCAGAGAAGTCTAGAGGAAACCAGAGGGACCCAGGTACCCCCATCTACTGTCCAGAGAAGTCTAGAGGAAACCAGTGGGACCCAGGTACACCCATCTACTGTCCAGAGAAGTCTGGAGGAAACCAGTGGGACCCAGATACACCCATCTACTGTCCAGAGAAGTCTAGAGGAAACCAGTGGGACCCAGGTACCCCATCTACTGTCCAGAGAAGTCTGGAGGAAATCAGTGGGACCCAGATACACCCATCTACTGTCCAGAGAAGTCTGAAGGAAACCAGTGGAACCCAGATACACCCATCTACTGTCCGGAGAAGTCTGGAGGAAACCAGTGGGACCCAGGTACCCCCATCTACTGTCGGGAGAAGTCTGGTGGAAACCAGAGGGACCCAGGTACACCCATCTACTGTCCAGAGAAGTCTGGAGGAAATCAGTGGGACCCAGGTACACCCATCTACTGTCGGGAGAAGTCTGGAGAAAACCAGTGGGACCCAGGTACCCCCATCTACTGTCGGGAGAAGTCTGGTGGAAACCAGAGGGACCCAGGTACACCCATCTACTGTCCAGAGAAGTCTGGAGAAAACCAGTGGTACCCAGATACACCCATCTACTGTCCAGAGAAGTCTAGAGGAAACCAGTGGGACCCAGGTACACCCATCTACTGTCCAGAGAAGTCTGAAGGAAACCAGTGGAACCCAGGTACCCCCATCTACTGTTCGGAGAAGTCTGGTGGAAACCAGTGGGACCCAGGTATACCCAACTACTGTCCAGAGAAGTCTGGAGGAAACCAGTGGGACCCAGGTACCCCATCTACTGTCCAGAGAAGTCTGGAGGAAACCAGTGGGACCCAGGTACACCCATCTACTGTCCAGAGAAGTCTGGAGGAAACCAGTGGGACCCAGGTACCCCATCTACTGTCCAGAGAAGTCTGGTGGAAACCAGTGGGACCCAGGTACCCCATCTACTGTCCAGAGAAGTCTGGAGAAAACCAGTGGCACCCAGGTACACCCATCTACTGTCCAGAGAAGTCTGGAGGAAACCAGTGGGACCCAGATACACCCATCTACTGTCCAGAGAAGTCTAGAGGAAATTGGTGGGACCCAGGTACCCCCATCTACTGTCCGGAGAAGTCTGGAGGAAATTAGTGGGACCCAGATACACCCATCTACTGTCCAGAGAAGTCTAGAGGAAATTGGTGGGACCCAGGTACCCCCATCTACTGTCCGGAGAAGTCTGGAGGAAATTAGTGGGACCCAGGTACCCCATCTACTGTCCGGAGAAGTCTGGTGGAAACCAGTGGGACCCAGGTACCCCATCTACTGTCCAGAGAAGTCTGGAGGAAACCAGTGGGACCAAGGTACCCCATCTACTGTCCAGAGAAGTCTAGAGGAAACCAGTGGGACCCAGGTACACCCATCTACTGTCCAGAGAAGTCTGGAGGAAACCAGTGGGACCCAGGTACCACCATCTACTGTCCAGAGAAGTCTGGTGGAAACCAGTGGGACCCAGGTACCCCATCTACTGTCCAGAGAAGTCTGGAGAAAACCAGTGGCACCCAGATACACCCATCTACTGTCCGGAGAAGTCTGGAGGAAATTAGTGGGACCCAGGTACCCCATCTACTGTCGGGAGAGGTCTGGAGGAAACCAGTGGGACCCAGGTACCCCGTCTACTGTCCAGAGAAGTCTGGAGGAAACCAGTGGGACCCAGGTATACCCAACTACTGTCCAGAGAAGTCTGGTGGAAACCAATGGGACCCAGGTACCCCATCTACTGTCCAGAGAAGTCTGGTGGAAACCAGTGGGACCCAGGTACCCCATCTACTGTCCAGAGAAGTCTGGAGGAAACCAGTGGGACCCAGGTACACCCATCTACTGTCCAGAGAAGTCTGGAGGAAACCAGTGGGACCCAGGTACCACCATCTACTGTCCAGAGAAGTCTGGTGGAAAGCAGTGGGACCCAGGTACCCCATCTACTGTCCAGAGAAGTCTGGAGAAAACCAGTGGCACCCAGATACACCCATCTACTGTCCGGAGAAGTCTGGAGGAAATTAGTGGGACCCAGGTACCCCATCTACTGTCGGGAGAAGTCTGGAGGAAACCAGTGGGACCCAGGTACCCCGTCTACTGTCCAGAGAAGTCTGGAGGAAACCAGTGGGACCCAGGTATACCCAACTACTGTCCAGAGAAGTCTGGTGGAAACCAATGGGACCCAGGTACCCCATCTACTGTCCAGAGAAGTCTGGAGGAAACCAGTGGGACCCAGATACACCCATCTACTGTCCGGACAAGTCTGGAGGAAACCAGTGGGACCCAGGTACCCCCATCTACTGTCGGGAGAAGTCTGGTGGAAACCAGAGGGACCCAGGTACACCCATCTACTGTCCAGAGAAGTCTGGAGGAAACCAGTAGGATCCAAGTACCCCATCTACTGTCCAGAGAAGTCTGGAGGAAATTAGTGGGACCCAGGTACCCCATCTACTGTCCAGAGAAGTCTGGTGGAAACCAGTAGGACCCAGGTACCCCATCTACTGTCCAGAGAAGTCTGGAGGAAATTAGTGGGACCCAGGTACACCCATCTACTGTCCAGAGAAGTCTGGAGGAAACCAGTAGGACCCAGGTACCCCATCTACTGTCCGGAGAAGTCTGGAGGAAACCAGTAGGACCCAGGTACAACCATCTACTGTCCAGAGAAGTCTGGAGAAAACCAGTTGGACCCAGGTACCCCCATCTACTGTCCATAGAAGTCTGAAGGAAACCAGTTGGACCCAGGTACCCCATCTACTGTCCAGAGAAGTCTGGAGGAAACCAGTTGGACCCAGGTACCCCCATCTACTGTCCAGAGAAGTCTGGAGGAAACCAGTTGGACCCAGGTACCCCATCTACTGTCCAGAGAAGTCTGGTGGAAACCAGTAGGACCCAGGTACCCCATCTACTGTCCATAGAAGTCTGAAGGAAACCAGTTGGACCCAGGTACCCCCATCTACTGTCGGGAGAAGTCTGGTGGAAACCAGAGGGACCCAGGTACACCCATCTACTGTCGGGAGAAGTCTGGTGGAAACCAGAGGGACCCAGGTACACCCATCTACTGTCCAGAGAAGTCTGGAGAAAACCAGTGGGACCCAGATACACCCATCTACTGTCCAGAGAAGTCTAGAGGAAACCAGTGGGACCCAGGTACACCCATCTACTGTCCAGAGAAGTCTGAAGGAAACCAGTGGAACCCAGGTACCCCCATCTACTGTTCGGAGAAGTCTGGTGGAAACCAGTGGGACCCAGGTATACCCAACTACTGTCCAGAGAAGTCTGGAGGAAACCAGTGGGACCCAGGTACCCCATCTACTGTCCAGAGAAGTCTGGAGGAAACCAGTGGGACCCAGGTACACCCATCTACTGTCCAGAGAAGTCTGGAGGAAACCAGTGGGACCCAGGTACCCCATCTACTGTCCAGAGAAGTCTGGTGGAAACCAGTGGGACCCAGGTACCCCATCTACTGTCCAGAGAAGTCTGGAGAAAACCAGTGGCACCCAGGTACCCCCATCTACTGTCCGGAGAAGTCTGGAGGAAATTAGTGGGACCCAGATACACCCATCTACTGTCCAGAGAAGTCTAGAGGAAATTAGTGGGACCCAGGTACCCCCATCTACTGTCCGGAGAAGTCTGGAGGAAATTAGTGGGACCCAGGTACACCCATCTACTGTCCAGAGAAGTCTGGAGGAAACCAGTTGGACCCAGGTACCCCATCTACTGTCCGGAGAAGTCTGGTGGAAACCAGTGGGACCCAGGTACCCCATCTACTGTCCAGAGAAGTCTGGAGGAAACCAGTGGGACCAAGGTACCCCATCTACTGTCCAGAGAAGTCTAGAGGAAACCAGTGGGACCCAGGTACACCCATCTACTGTCCAGAGAAGTCTGGAGGAAACCAGTGGGACCCAGGTACCACCATCTACTGTCCAGAGAAGTCTGGTGGAAACCAGTGGGACCCAGGTACCCCATCTACTGTCCAGAGAAGTCTGGAGAAAACCAGTGGCACCCAGATATACCCATCTACTGTCCGGAGAAGTCTGGAGGAAATTAGTGGGACCCAGGTACCCCATCTACTGTCGGGAGAAGTCTGGAGGAAACCAGTGGGACCCAGGTACCCCGTCTACTGTCCAGAGAAGTCTGGAGGAAACCAGTGGGACCCAGGTATACCCAACTACTGTCCAGAGAAGTCTGGTGGAAACCAATGGGACCCAGGTACCCCATCTACTGTCCAGAGAAGTCTGGTGGAAACCAGTGGGACCCAGGTACCCCATCTACTGTCCAGAGAAGTCTGGAGGAAACCAGTGGGACCCAGGTACACCCATCTACTGTCCAGAGAAGTCTGGAGGAAACCAGTGGGACCCAGGTACCACCATCTACTGTCCAGAGAAGTCTGGTGGAAAGCAGTGGGACCCAGGTACCCCATCTACTGTCCAGAGAAGTCTGGAGAAAACCAGTGGCACCCAGATACACCCATCTACTGTCCGGAGAAGTCTGGAGGAAATTAGTGGGACCCAGGTACCCCATCTACTGTCGGGAGAAGTCTGGAGGAAACCAGTGGGACCCAGGTACCCCGTCTACTGTCCAGAGAAGTCTGGAGGAAACCAGTGGGACCCAGGTATACCCAACTACTGTCCAGAGAAGTCTGTTGGAAACCAATGGGACCCAGGTACCCCATCTACTGTCCAGAGAAGTCTGGAGGAAACCAGTGGGACCCAGATACACCCATCTACTGTCCGGACAAGTCTGGAGGAAACCAGTGGGACCCAGGTACCCCCATCTACTGTCGGGAGAAGTCTGGTGGAAACCAGAGGGACCCAGGTACACCCATCTACTGTCCAGAGAAGTCTGGAGGAAACCAGTAGGATCCAGGTACCCCATCTACTGTCCAGAGAAGTCTGGAGGAAATTAGTGGGACCCAGGTACCCCATCTACTGTCCAGAGAAGTCTGGTGGAAACCAGTAGGACCCAGGTACCCCATCTACTGTCCAGAGAAGTCTGGAGGAAATTAGTGGGACCCAGGTACACCCATCTACTGTCCAGAGAAGTCTGGAGGAAACCAGTAGGACCCAGGTACCCCATCTACTGTCCGGAGAAGTCTGGAGGAAACCAGTAGGACCCAGGTACAACCATCTACTGTCCAGAGAAGTCTGGAGAAAACCAGTTGGACCCAGGTACCCCCATCTACTGTCCATAGAAGTCTGAAGGAAACCAGTTGGACCCAGGTACCCCATCTACTGTCCAGAGAAGTCTGGAGGAAACCAGTTGGACCCAGGTACCCCCATCTGCTGTCCAGAGAAGTCTGGAGGAAACCAGTTGGACCCAGGTACCCCATCTACTGTCCAGAGAAGTCTGGTGGAAACCAGTAGGACCCAGGTACCCCATCTACTGTCCATAGAAGTCTGAAGGAAACCAGTTGGACCCAGGTACCCCCATCTACTGTCGGGAGAAGTCTGGTGGAAACCAGAGGGACCCAGGTACACCCATCTACTGTCGGGAGAAGTCTGGTGGAAACCAGAGGGACCCAGGTACACCCATCTACTGTCCAGAGAAGTCTGGAGAAAACCAGTGGGACCCAGATACACCCATCTACTGTCCAGAGAAGTCTAGAGGAAACCAGTGGGACCCAGGTACACCCATCTACTGTCCAGAGAAGTCTGAAGGAAACCAGTGGAACCCAGGTACCCCCATCTACTGTTCGGAGAAGTCTGGTGGAAACCAGTGGGACCCAGGTATACCCAACTACTGTCCAGAGAAGTCTGGAGGAAACCAGTGGGACCCAGGTACCCCATCTACTGTCCAGAGAAGTCTGGAGGAAACCAGTGGGACCCAGGTACACCCATCTACTGTCCAGAGAAGTCTGGAGGAAACCAGTGGGACCCAGGTACCCCATCTACTGTCCAGAGAAGTCTGGTGGAAACCAGTGGGACCCAGGTACCCCATCTACTGTCCAGAGAAGTCTGGAGAAAACCAGTGGCACCCAGGTACCCCCATCTACTGTCCGGAGAAGTCTGGAGGAAATTAGTGGGACCCAGATACACCCATCTACTGTCCAGAGAAGTCTAGAGGAAATTAGTGGGACCCAGGTACCCCCATCTACTGTCCGGAGAAGTCTGGAGGAAATTAGTGGGACCCAGGTACACCCATCTACTGTCCAGAGAAGTCTGGAGGAAACCAGTTGGACCCAGGTACCCCATCTACTGTCCGGAGAAGTCTGGTGGAAACCAGTGGGACCCAGGTACCCCATCTACTGTCCAGAGAAGTCTGGAGGAAACCAGTGGGACCAAGGTACCCCATCTACTGTCCAGAGAAGTCTAGAGGAAACCAGTGGGACCCAGGTACACCCATCTACTGTCCAGAGAAGTCTGGAGGAAACCAGTGGGACCCAGGTACCACCATCTACTGTCCAGAGAAGTCTGGTGGAAACCAGTGGGACCCAGGTACCCCATCTACTGTCCAGAGAAGTCTGGAGAAAACCAGTGGCACCCAGATACACCCATCTACTGTCCGGAGAAGTCTGGAGGAAATTAGTGGGACCCAGGTACCCCATCTACTGTCGGGAGAAGTCTGGAGGAAACCAGTGGGACCCAGGTACCCCGTCTACTGTCCAGAGAAGTCTGGAGGAAACCAGTGGGACCCAGGTATACCCAACTACTGTCCAGAGAAGTCTGGTGGAAACCAATGGGACCCAGGTACCCCATCTACTGTCCAGAGAAGTCTGGTGGAAACCAGTGGGACCCAGGTACCCCATCTACTGTCCAGAGAAGTCTGGAGGAAACCAGTGGGACCCAGGTACACCCATCTACTGTCCAGAGAAGTCTGGAGGAAACCAGTGGGACCCAGGTACCACCATCTACTGTCCAGAGAAGTCTGGTGGAAAGCAGTGGGACCCAGGTACCCCATCTACTGTCCAGAGAAGTCTGGAGAAAACCAGTGGCACCCAGATACACCCATCTACTGTCCGGAGAAGTCTGGAGGAAATTAGTGGGACCCAGGTACCCCATCTACTGTCGGGAGAAGTCTGGAGGAAACCAGTGGGACCCAGGTACCCCGTCTACTGTCCAGAGAAGTCTGGAGGAAACCAGTGGGACCCAGGTATACCCAACTACTGTCCAGAGAAGTCTGTTGGAAACCAATGGGACCCAGGTACCCCATCTACTGTCCAGAGAAGTCTGGAGGAAACCAGTGGGACCCAGATACACCCATCTACTGTCCGGACAAGTCTGGAGGAAACCAGTGGGACCCAGGTACCCCCATCTACTGTCGGGAGAAGTCTGGTGGAAACCAGAGGGACCCAGGTACACCCATCTACTGTCCAGAGAAGTCTGGAGGAAACCAGTAGGATCCAGGTACCCCATCTACTGTCCAGAGAAGTCTGGAGGAAATTAGTGGGACCCAGGTACCCCATCTACTGTCCAGAGAAGTCTGGTGGAAACCAGTAGGACCCAGGTACCCCATCTACTGTCCAGAGAAGTCTGGAGGAAATTAGTGGGACCCAGGTACACCCATCTACTGTCCAGAGAAGTCTGGAGGAAACCAGTAGGACCCAGGTACCCCATCTACTGTCCGGAGAAGTCTGGAGGAAACCAGTAGGACCCAGGTACAACCATCTACTGTCCAGAGAAGTCTGGAGAAAACCAGTTGGACCCAGGTACCCCCATCTACTGTCCATAGAAGTCTGAAGGAAACCAGTTGGACCCAGGTACCCCATCTACTGTCCAGAGAAGTCTGGAGGAAACCAGTTGGACCCAGGTACCCCCATCTGCTGTCCAGAGAAGTCTGGAGGAAACCAGTTGGACCCAGGTACCCCATCTACTGTCCAGAGAAGTCTGGTGGAAACCAGTAGGACCCAGGTACCCCATCTACTGTCCATAGAAGTCTGAAGGAAACCAGTTGGACCCAGGTACCCCCATCTACTGTCGGGAGAAGTCTGGTGGAAACCAGAGGGACCCAGGTACACCCATCTACTGTCGGGAGAAGTCTGGTGGAAACCAGAGGGACCCAGGTACACCCATCTACTGTCCAGAGAAGTCTGGAGAAAACCAGTGGGACCCAGATACACCCATCTACTGTCCAGAGAAGTCTAGAGGAAACCAGTGGGACCCAGGTACACCCATCTACTGTCCAGAGAAGTCTGAAGGAAACCAGTGGAACCCAGGTACCCCCATCTACTGTTCGGAGAAGTCTGGTGGAAACCAGTGGGACCCAGGTATACCCAACTACTGTCCAGAGAAGTCTGGAGGAAACCAGTGGGACCCAGGTACCCCATCTACTGTCGAGAGAAGTCTGGAGGAAACCAGTGGGACCCAGGTACACCCATCTACTGTCCAGAGAAGTCTGGAGGAAACCAGTGGGACCCAGGTACCCCATCTACTGTCCAGAGAAGTCTGGTGGAAACCAGTGGGACCCAGGTACCCCATCTACTGTCCAGAGAAGTCTGGAGAAAACCAGTGGCACCCAGGTACCCCCATCTACTGTCCGGAGAAGTCTGGAGGAAATTAGTGGGACCCAGATACACCCATCTACTGTCCAGAGAAGTCTAGAGGAAATTAGTGGGACCCAGGTACCCCCATCTACTGTCCGGAGAAGTCTGGAGGAAATTAGTGGGACCCAGGTACACCCATCTACTGTCCAGAGAAGTCTGGAGGAAACCAGTTGGACCCAGGTACCCCATCTACTGTCCGGAGAAGTCTGGTGGAAACCAGTGGGACCCAGGTACCCCATCTACTGTCCAGAGAAGTCTGGAGGAAACCAGTGGGACCAAGGTACCCCATCTACTGTCCAGAGAAGTCTAGAGGAAACCAGTGGGACCCAGGTACACCCATCTACTGTCCAGAGAAGTCTGGAGGAAACCAGTGGGACCCAGGTACCACCATCTACTGTCCAGAGAAGTCTGGTGGAAACCAGTGGGACCCAGGTACCCCATCTACTGTCCAGAGAAGTCTGGAGAAAACCAGTGGCACCCAGATACACCCATCTACTGTCCGGAGAAGTCTGGAGGAAATTAGTGGGACCCAGGTACCCCATCTACTGTCGGGAGAAGTCTGGAGGAAACCAGTGGGACCCAGGTACCCCGTCTACTGTCCAGAGAAGTCTGGAGGAAACCAGTGGGACCCAGGTATACCCAACTACTGTCCAGAGAAGTCTGGTGGAAACCAATGGGACCCAGGTACCCCATCTACTGTCCAGAGAAGTCTGGTGGAAACCAGTGGGACCCAGGTACCCCATCTACTGTCCAGAGAAGTCTGGAGGAAACCAGTGGGACCCAGGTACACCCATCTACTGTCCAGAGAAGTCTGGAGGAAACCAGTGGGACCCAGGTACCACCATCTACTGTCCAGAGAAGTCTGGTGGAAAGCAGTGGGACCCAGGTACCCCATCTACTGTCCAGAGAAGTCTGGAGAAAACCAGTGGCACCCAGATACACCCATCTACTGTCCGGAGAAGTCTGGAGGAAATTAGTGGGACCCAGGTACCCCATCTACTGTCGGGAGAAGTCTGGAGGAAACCAGTGGGACCCAGGTACCCCGTCTACTGTCCAGAGAAGTCTGGAGGAAACCAGTGGGACCCAGGTATACCCAACTACTGTCCAGAGAAGTCTGGTGGAAACCAATGGGACCCAGGTACCCCATCTACTGTCCAGAGAAGTCTGGAGGAAACCAGTGGGACCCAGATACACCCATCTACTGTCCGGACAAGTCTGGAGGAAACCAGTGGGACCCAGGTACCCCCATCTACTGTCGGGAGAAGTCTGGTGGAAACCAGAGGGACCCAGGTACACCCATCTACTGTCCAGAGAAGTCTGGAGGAAACCAGTAGGATCCAGGTACCCCATCTACCGTCCAGAGAAGTCTGGAGGAAATTAGTGGGACCCAGGTACCCCATCTACTGTCCAGAGAAGTCTGGTGGAAACCAGTAGGACCCAGGTACCCCGTCTACTGTCCAGAGAAGTCTGGAGGAAACCAGTGGGACCCAGGTATACCCAACTACTGTCCAGAGAAGTCTGTTGGAAACCAATGGGACCCAGGTACCCCATCTACTGTCCAGAGAAGTCTGGAGGAAACCAGTGGGACCCAGATACACCCATCTACTGTCCGGACAAGTCTGGAGGAAACCAGTGGGACCCAGGTACCCCCATCTACTGTCGGGAGAAGTCTGGTGGAAACCAGAGGGACCCAGGTACACCCATCTACTGTCCAGAGAAGTCTGGAGGAAACCAGTAGGATCCAGGTACCCCATCTACTGTCCAGAGAAGTCTGGAGGAAATTAGTGGGACCCAGGTACCCCATCTACTGTCCAGAGAAGTCTGGTGGAAACCAGTAGGACCCAGGTACCCCATCTACTGTCCAGAGAAGTCTGGAGGAAATTAGTGGGACCCAGGTACACCCATCTACTGTCCAGAGAAGTCTGGAGGAAACCAGTAGGACCCAGGTACCCCATCTACTGTCCGGAGAAGTCTGGAGGAAACCAGTAGGACCCAGGTACAACCATCTACTGTCCAGAGAAGTCTGGAGAAAACCAGTTGGACCCAGGTACCCCCATCTACTGTCCATAGAAGTCTGAAGGAAACCAGTTGGACCCAGGTACCCCATCTACTGTCCAGAGAAGTCTGGAGGAAACCAGTTGGACCCAGGTACCCCCATCTGCTGTCCAGAGAAGTCTGGAGGAAACCAGTTGGACCCAGGTACCCCATCTACTGTCCAGAGAAGTCTGGTGGAAACCAGTAGGACCCAGGTACCCCATCTACTGTCCATAGAAGTCTGAAGGAAACCAGTTGGACCCAGGTACCCCCATCTACTGTCGGGAGAAGTCTGGTGGAAACCAGAGGGACCCAGGTACACCCATCTACTGTCGGGAGAAGTCTGGTGGAAACCAGAGGGACCCAGGTACACCCATCTACTGTCCAGAGAAGTCTGGAGAAAACCAGTGGGGCCCAGATACACCCATCTACTGTCCAGAGAAGTCTAGAGGAAACCAGTGGGACCCAGGTACACCCATCTACTGTCCAGAGAAGTCTGAAGGAAACCAGTGGAACCCAGGTACCCCCATCTACTGTTCGGAGAAGTCTGGTGGAAACCAGTGGGACCCAGGTATACCCAACTACTGTCCAGAGAAGTCTGGAGGAAACCAGTGGAACCCAGGTACCCCATCTACTGTCCAGAGAAGTCTGGAGGAAACCAGTGGGACCCAGGTACACCCATCTACTGTCCAGAGAAGTCTGGAGGAAACCAGTGGGACCCAGGTACCCCATCTACTGTCCAGAGAAGTCTGGTGGAAACCAGTGGGACCCAGGTACCCCATCTACTGTCCAGAGAAGTCTGGAGAAAACCAGTGGCACCCAGGTACCCCCATCTACTGTCCGGAGAAGTCTGGAGGAAATTAGTGGGACCCAGATACACCCATCTACTGTCCAGAGAAGTCTAGAGGAAATTAGTGGGACCCAGGTACCCCCATCTACTGTCCGGAGAAGTCTGGAGGAAATTAGTGGGACCCAGGTACACCCATCTACTGTCCAGAGAAGTCTGGAGGAAACCAGTTGGACCCAGGTACCCCATCTACTGTCCGGAGAAGTCTGGTGGAAACCAGTGGGACCCAGGTACCCCATCTACTGTCCAGAGAAGTCTGGAGGAAACCAGTGGGACCAAGGTACCCCATCTACTGTCCAGAGAAGTCTAGAGGAAACCAGTGGGACCCAGGTACACCCATCTACTGTCCAGAGAAGTCTGGAGGAAACCAGTGGGACCCAGGTACCACCATCTACTGTCCAGAGAAGTCTGGTGGAAACCAGTGGGACCCAGGTACCCCATCTACTGTCCAGAGAAGTCTGGAGAAAACCAGTGGCACCCAGATACACCCATCTACTGTCCGGAGAAGTCTGGAGGAAATTAGTGGGACCCAGGTACCCCATCTACTGTCGGGAGAAGTCTGGAGGAAACCAGTGGGACCCAGGTACCCCGTCTACTGTCCAGAGAAGTCTGGAGGAAACCAGTGGGACCCAGGTATACCCAACTACTGTCCAGAGAAGTCTGGTGGAAACCAATGGGACCCAGGTACCCCATCTACTGTCCAGAGAAGTCTGGTGGAAACCAGTGGGACCCAGGTACCCCATCTACTGTCCAGAGAAGTCTGGAGGAAACCAGTGGGACCCAGGTACACCCATCTACTGTCCAGAGAAGTCTGGAGGAAACCAGTGGGACCCAGGTACCACCATCTACTGTCCAGAGAAGTCTGGTGGAAAGCAGTGGGACCCAGGTACCCCATCTACTGTCCAGAGAAGTCTGGAGAAAACCAGTGGCACCCAGATACACCCATCTACTGTCCGGAGAAGTCTGGAGGAAATTAGTGGGACCCAGGTACCCCATCTACTGTCGGGAGAAGTCTGGAGGAAACCAGTGGGACCCAGGTACCCCGTCTACTGTCCAGAGAAGTCTGGAGGAAACCAGTGGGACCCAGGTATACCCAACTACTGTCCAGAGAAGTCTGGTGGAAACCAATGGGACCCAGGTACCCCATCTACTGTCCAGAGAAGTCTGGAGGAAACCAGTGGGACCCAGATACACCCATCTACTGTCCGGACAAGTCTGGAGGAAACCAGTGGGACCCAGGTACCCCCATCTACTGTCGGGAGAAGTCTGGTGGAAACCAGAGGGACCCAGGTACACCCATCTACTGTCCAGAGAAGTCTGGAGGAAACCAGTAGGATCCAGGTACCCCATCTACTGTCCAGAGAAGTCTGGAGGAAATTAGTAGGACCCAGGTACACCCATCTACTGTCCAGAGAAGTCTGGAGGAAACCAGTAGGACCCAGGTACCCCATCTACTGTCCAGAGAAGTCTGGAGGAAATTAGTGGGACCCAGGTACACCCATCTACTGTCCAGAGAAGTCTGGAGGAAACCAGTAGGACCCAGGTACCCCATCTACTGTCCGGAGAAGTCTGGAGGAAACCAGTAGGACCCAGGTACAACCATCTACTGTCCAGAGAAGTCTGGAGAAAACCAGTTGGACCCAGGTACCCCCATCTACTGTCCATAGAAGTCTGAAGGAAACCAGTTGGACCCAGGTACCCCATCTACTGTCCAGAGAAGTCTGGAGGAAACCAGTTGGACCCAGGTACCCCCATCTACTGTCCAGAGAAGTCTGGAGGAAACCAGTTGGACCCAGGTACCCCATCTACTGTGCAGAGAAGTCTGGTGGAAACCAGTAGGACCCAGGTACCCCATCTACTGTCCAGAGAAGTCTGGAGGAAATTAGTGGGACCCAGGTACACCCATCTACTGTCCAGAGAAGTCTGGAGGAAACCAGTTGGACCCAGGTACCCCCATCTACTGTCCATAGAAGTCTGAAGGAAACCAGTTGGACCCAGGTACCCCATCTACTGTCCAGAGAAGTCTGGAGGAAACCAGTTGGACCCAGGTACCCCCATCTACTGTCCAGAGAAGTCTGGAGGAAACCAGTTGGACCCAGGTACCCCATCTACTGTCCAGAGAAGTCTGGTGGAAACCAGTAGGACCCAGGTACCCCATCTACTGTCCAGAGAAGTCTGGAGGAAATTAGTGGGACCCAGGTACACCCATCTACTGTCCAGAGAAGTCTGGAGGAAATTAGTGGGACCCAGGTACCCCATCTACTGTCCAGAGAAGTCTGGAGGAAACCAGTGGGACCCAGGTACACCCATCTACTGTCCAGAGAAGTCTGGAGGAAACCAGTGGGACCCAGGTACCCCATCTACTGTCCAGAGAAGTCTGGTGGAAACCAGTGGGACCCAGGTACCCCATCTACTGTCCAGAGAAGTCTGGAGAAAACCAGTGGCACCCAGGTACCCCCATCTACTGTCCGGAGAAGTCTGGAGGAAATTAGTGGGACCCAGATACACCCATCTACTGTCCAGAGAAGTCTAGAGGAAATTAGTGGGACCCAGGTACCCCCATCTACTGTCCGGAGAAGTCTGGAGGAAATTAGTGGGACCCAGGTACACCCATCTACTGTCCAGAGAAGTCTGGAGGAAACCAGTTGGACCCAGGTACCCCATCTACTGTCCGGAGAAGTCTGGTGGAAACCAGTGGGACCCAGGTACCCCATCTACTGTCCAGAGAAGTCTGGAGGAAACCAGTGGGACCAAGGTACCCCATCTACTGTCCAGAGAAGTCTAGAGGAAACCAGTGGGACCCAGGTACACCCATCTACTGTCCAGAGAAGTCTGGAGGAAACCAGTGGGACCCAGGTACCACCATCTACTGTCCAGAGAAGTCTGGTGGAAACCAGTGGGACCCAGGTACCCCATCTACTGTCCAGAGAAGTCTGGAGAAAACCAGTGGCACCCAGATACACCCATCTACTGTCCGGAGAAGTCTGGAGGAAATTAGTGGGACCCAGGTACCCCATCTACTGTCGGGAGAAGTCTGGAGGAAACCAGTGGGACCCAGGTACCCCGTCTACTGTCCAGAGAAGTCTGGAGGAAACCAGTGGGACCCAGGTATACCCAACTACTGTCCAGAGAAGTCTGGTGGAAACCAATGGGACCCAGGTACCCCATCTACTGTCCAGAGAAGTCTGGTGGAAACCAGTGGGACCCAGGTACCCCATCTACTGTCCAGAGAAGTCTGGAGGAAACCAGTGGGACCCAGGTACACCCATCTACTGTCCAGAGAAGTCTGGAGGAAACCAGTGGGACCCAGGTACCCCATCTACTGTCCAGAGAAGTCTGGTGGAAAGCAGTGGGACCCAGGTACCCCATCTACTGTCCAGAGAAGTCTGGAGAAAACCAGTGGCACCCAGATACACCCATCTACTGTCCGGAGAAGTCTGGAGGAAATTAGTGGGACCCAGGTACCCCATCTACTGTCGGGAGAAGTCTGGAGGAAACCAGTGGGACCCAGGTACCCCGTCTACTGTCCAGAGAAGTCTGGAGGAAACCAGTGGGACCCAGGTATACCCAACTACTGTCCAGAGAAGTCTGGTGGAAACCAATGGGACCCAGGTACCCCATCTACTGTCCAGAGAAGTCTGGAGGAAACCAGTGGGACCCAGATACACCCATCTACTGTCCGGACAAGTCTGGAGGAAACCAGTGGGACCCAGGTACCCCCATCTACTGTCGGGAGAAGTCTGGTGGAAACCAGAGGGACCCAGGTACACCCATCTACTGTCCAGAGAAGTCTGGAGGAAACCAGTGGGACCCAGGTACACCCATCTACTGTCCAGAGAAGTCTGGAGGAAATTAGTGGGACCCAGGTACACCCATCTACTGTCCAGAGAAGTCTGGAGGAAACCAGTAGGACCCAGGTACCCCATCTACTGTCCGGAGAAGTCTGGTGGAAACCAGAGGGACCCAGGTACACCCATCTACTGTCCAGAGAAGTCTGGAGGAAACCAGTGGGACCCAGGTACCCCCATCTACTGTCCAGAGAAGTCTGGAGAAAACCAGAGGGACCCAGGTACCCCATCTACTGTCCGGAGAAGTCTGGTGGAAACCAGTGGGACCCAGGTACCCCATCTACTGTCCGGAGAAGTCTAGTGGAAACCAGTGGGACCCAGGTACCCCATCTACTGTCCGGAGAAGTCTGGTGGAAACCAGTGGGACCCAGGTACCCCCATCTACTGTCCATAGAAGTCTGAAGGAAACCAGTTGGACCCAGGTACCCCCATCTACTGTCCAGAGAAGTCTGGAGGAAACCAGTTGGACCCAGGTACCCCATCTACTGTCCAGAGAAGTCTGGAGGAAACCAGTTGGACCCAGGTACCCCATCTACTGTCCGGAGAAGTCTGGAGGAAACCAGTGGAACCCAGGTACCCCATCTACTGTCCAGAGAAGTCTGGTGGAAACCAGTTGGACCCAGGTACCCCATCTACTGTCCGGAGAAGTCTGGAGGAAACCAGTGGGACCCAGGTACCCCATCTACTGTCCGGAGAAGTCTGGAGGAAACCAGTGGGACCCAGGTACCCCATCTACTGTCCGGAGAAGTCTGGTGGAAACCAGTGGGACCAAGGTACACCCATCTACTGTCCAGAGAAGTCTGGTGGAAACCAGTGGGACCCAGGTACCCCATCTACTGTCCAGAGAAGTCTGGAGAAAACCAGTGGCACCCAGATACACCCATCTACTGTCCGGAGAAGTCTGGAGGAAATTAGTGGGACCCAGGTACCCCATCTACTGTCGGGAGAGGTCTGGAGGAAACCAGTGGGACCCAGGTACCCCGTCTACTGTCCAGAGAAGTCTGGAGGAAACCAGTGGGACCCAGGTATACCCAACTACTGTCCAGAGAAGTCTGGTGGAAACCAATGGGACCCAGGTACCCCATCTACTGTCCAGAGAAGTCTGGTGGAAACCAGTGGGACCCAGGTACCCCATCTACTGTCCAGAGAAGTCTGGAGGAAACCAGTGGGACCCAGGTACACCCATCTACTGTCCAGAGAAGTCTGGAGGAAACCAGTGGGACCCAGGTACCACCATCTACTGTCCAGAGAAGTCTGGTGGAAAGCAGTGGGACCCAGGTACCCCATCTACTGTCCAGAGAAGTCTGGAGAAAACCAGTGGCACCCAGATACACCCATCTACTGTCCGGAGAAGTCTGGAGGAAATTAGTGGGACCCAGGTACCCCATCTACTGTCGGGAGAAGTCTGGAGGAAACCAGTGGGACCCAGGTACCCCGTCTACTGTCCAGAGAAGTCTGGAGGAAACCAGTGGGACCCAGGTATACCCAACTACTGTCCAGAGAAGTCTGGTGGAAACCAATGGGACCCAGGTACCCCATCTACTGTCCAGAGAAGTCTGGAGGAAACCAGTGGGACCCAGATACACCCATCTACTGTCCGGACAAGTCTGGAGGAAACCAGTGGGACCCAGGTACCCCCATCTACTGTCGGGAGAAGTCTGGTGGAAACCAGAGGGACCCAGGTACACCCATCTACTGTCCAGAGAAGTCTGGAGGAAACCAGTAGGATCCAGGTACCCCATCTACTGTCCAGAGAAGTCTGGAGGAAATTAGTGGGACCCAGGTACCCCATCTACTGTCCAGAGAAGTCTGGTGGAAACCAGTAGGACCCAGGTACCCCATCTACTGTCCAGAGAAGTCTGGAGGAAATTAGTGGGACCCAGGTACACCCATCTACTGTCCAGAGAAGTCTGGAGGAAACCAGTAGGACCCAGGTACCCCATCTACTGTCCGGAGAAGTCTGGAGGAAACCAGTAGGACCCAGGTACAACCATCTACTGTCCAGAGAAGTCTGGAGAAAACCAGTTGGACCCAGGTACCCCCATCTACTGTCCATAGAAGTCTGAAGGAAACCAGTTGGACCCAGGTACCCCATCTACTGTCCAGAGAAGTCTGGAGGAAACCAGTTGGACCCAGGTACCCCCATCTACTGTCCAGAGAAGTCTGGAGGAAACCAGTTGGACCCAGGTACCCCATCTACTGTCCAGAGAAGTCTGGTGGAAACCAGTAGGACCCAGGTACCCCATCTACTGTCCATAGAAGTCTGAAGGAAACCAGTTGGACCCAGGTACCCCCATCTACTGTCGGGAGAAGTCTGGTGGAAACCAGAGGGACCCAGGTACACCCATCTACTGTCGGGAGAAGTCTGGTGGAAACCAGAGGGACCCAGGTACACCCATCTACTGTCCAGAGAAGTCTGGAGAAAACCAGTGGGACCCAGATACACCCATCTACTGTCCAGAGAAGTCTAGAGGAAACCAGTGGGACCCAGGTACACCCATCTACTGTCCAGAGAAGTCTGAAGGAAACCAGTGGAACCCAGGTACCCCCATCTACTGTTCGGAGAAGTCTGGTGGAAACCAGTGGGACCCAGGTATACCCAACTACTGTCCAGAGAAGTCTGGAGGAAACCAGTGGGACCCAGGTACCCCATCTACTGTCCAGAGAAGTCTGGAGGAAACCAGTGGGACCCAGGTACACCCATCTACTGTCCAGAGAAGTCTGGAGGAAACCAGTGGGACCCAGGTACCCCATCTACTGTCCAGAGAAGTCTGGTGGAAACCAGTGGGACCCAGGTACCCCATCTACTGTCCAGAGAAGTCTGGAGAAAACCAGTGGCACCCAGGTACCCCCATCTACTGTCCGGAGAAGTCTGGAGGAAATTAGTGGGACCCAGATACACCCATCTACTGTCCAGAGAAGTCTAGAGGAAATTAGTGGGACCCAGGTACCCCCATCTACTGTCCGGAGAAGTCTGGAGGAAATTAGTGGGACCCAGGTACACCCATCTACTGTCCAGAGAAGTCTGGAGGAAACCAGTTGGACCCAGGTACCCCATCTACTGTCCGGAGAAGTCTGGTGGAAACCAGTGGGACCCAGGTACCCCATCTACTGTCCAGAGAAGTCTGGAGGAAACCAGTGGGACCAAGGTACCCCATCTACTGTCCAGAGAAGTCTAGAGGAAACCAGTGGGACCCAGGTACACCCATCTACTGTCCAGAGAAGTCTGGAGGAAACCAGTGGGACCCAGGTACCACCATCTACTGTCCAGAGAAGTCTGGTGGAAACCAGTGGGACCCAGGTACCCCATCTACTGTCCAGAGAAGTCTGGAGAAAACCAGTGGCACCCAGATATACCCATCTACTGTCCGGAGAAGTCTGGAGGAAATTAGTGGGACCCAGGTACCCCATCTACTGTCGGGAGAAGTCTGGAGGAAACCAGTGGGACCCAGGTACCCCGTCTACTGTCCAGAGAAGTCTGGAGGAAACCAGTGGGACCCAGGTATACCCAACTACTGTCCAGAGAAGTCTGGTGGAAACCAATGGGACCCAGGTACCCCATCTACTGTCCAGAGAAGTCTGGTGGAAACCAGTGGGACCCAGGTACCCCATCTACTGTCCAGAGAAGTCTGGAGGAAACCAGTGGGACCCAGGTACACCCATCTACTGTCCAGAGAAGTCTGGAGGAAACCAGTGGGACCCAGGTACCACCATCTACTGTCCAGAGAAGTCTGGTGGAAAGCAGTGGGACCCAGGTACCCCATCTACTGTCCAGAGAAGTCTGGAGAAAACCAGTGGCACCCAGATACACCCATCTACTGTCCGGAGAAGTCTGGAGGAAATTAGTGGGACCCAGGTACCCCATCTACTGTCGGGAGAAGTCTGGAGGAAACCAGTGGGACCCAGGTACCCCGTCTACTGTCCAGAGAAGTCTGGAGGAAACCAGTGGGACCCAGGTATACCCAACTACTGTCCAGAGAAGTCTGTTGGAAACCAATGGGACCCAGGTACCCCATCTACTGTCCAGAGAAGTCTGGAGGAAACCAGTGGGACCCAGATACACCCATCTACTGTCCGGACAAGTCTGGAGGAAACCAGTGGGACCCAGGTACCCCCATCTACTGTCGGGAGAAGTCTGGTGGAAACCAGAGGGACCCAGGTACACCCATCTACTGTCCAGAGAAGTCTGGAGGAAACCAGTAGGATCCAGGTACCCCATCTACTGTCCAGAGAAGTCTGGAGGAAATTAGTGGGACCCAGGTACCCCATCTACTGTCCAGAGAAGTCTGGAGGAAATTAGTGGGACCCAGGTACACCCATCTACTGTCCAGAGAAGTCTGGAGGAAACCAGTAGGACCCAGGTACCCCATCTACTGTCCGGAGAAGTCTGGAGGAAACCAGTAGGACCCAGGTACAACCATCTACTGTCCAGAGAAGTCTGGAGAAAACCAGTTGGACCCAGGTACCCCCATCTACTGTCCATAGAAGTCTGAAGGAAACCAGTTGGACCCAGGTACCCCATCTACTGTCCAGAGAAGTCTGGAGGAAACCAGTTGGACCCAGGTACCCCCATCTGCTGTCCAGAGAAGTCTGGAGGAAACCAGTTGGACCCAGGTACCCCATCTACTGTCCAGAGAAGTCTGGTGGAAACCAGTAGGACCCAGGTACCCCATCTACTGTCCATAGAAGTCTGAAGGAAACCAGTTGGACCCAGGTACCCCCATCTACTGTCGGGAGAAGTCTGGTGGAAACCAGAGGGACCCAGGTACACCCATCTACTGTCGGGAGAAGTCTGGTGGAAACCAGAGGGACCCAGGTACACCCATCTACTGTCCAGAGAAGTCTGGAGAAAACCAGTGGGACCCAGATACACCCATCTACTGTCCAGAGAAGTCTAGAGGAAACCAGTGGGACCCAGGTACACCCATCTACTGTCCAGAGAAGTCTGAAGGAAACCAGTGGAACCCAGGTACCCCCATCTACTGTTCGGAGAAGTCTGGTGGAAACCAGTGGGACCCAGGTATACCCAACTACTGTCCAGAGAAGTCTGGAGGAAACCAGTGGGACCCAGGTACCCCATCTACTGTCCAGAGAAGTCTGGAGGAAACCAGTGGGACCCAGGTACACCCATCTACTGTCCAGAGAAGTCTGGAGGAAACCAGTGGGACCCAGGTACCCCATCTACTGTCCAGAGAAGTCTGGTGGAAACCAGTGGGACCCAGGTACCCCATCTACTGTCCAGAGAAGTCTGGAGAAAACCAGTGGCACCCAGGTACCCCCATCTACTGTCCGGAGAAGTCTGGAGGAAATTAGTGGGACCCAGATACACCCATCTACTGTCCAGAGAAGTCTAGAGGAAATTAGTGGGACCCAGGTACCCCCATCTACTGTCCGGAGAAGTCTGGAGGAAATTAGTGGGACCCAGGTACACCCATCTACTGTCCAGAGAAGTCTGGAGGAAACCAGTTGGACCCAGGTACCCCATCTACTGTCCGGAGAAGTCTGGTGGAAACCAGTGGGACCCAGGTACCCCATCTACTGTCCAGAGAAGTCTGGAGGAAACCAGTGGGACCAAGGTACCCCATCTACTGTCCAGAGAAGTCTAGAGGAAACCAGTGGGACCCAGGTACACCCATCTACTGTCCAGAGAAGTCTGGAGGAAACCAGTGGGACCCAGGTACCACCATCTACTGTCCAGAGAAGTCTGGTGGAAACCAGTGGGACCCAGGTACCCCATCTACTGTCCAGAGAAGTCTGGAGAAAACCAGTGGCACCCAGATACACCCATCTACTGTCCGGAGAAGTCTGGAGGAAATTAGTGGGACCCAGGTACCCCATCTACTGTCGGGAGAAGTCTGGAGGAAACCAGTGGGACCCAGGTACCCCGTCTACTGTCCAGAGAAGTCTGGAGGAAACCAGTGGGACCCAGGTATACCCAACTACTGTCCAGAGAAGTCTGGTGGAAACCAATGGGACCCAGGTACCCCATCTACTGTCCAGAGAAGTCTGGTGGAAACCAGTGGGACCCAGGTACCCCATCTACTGTCCAGAGAAGTCTGGAGGAAACCAGTGGGACCCAGGTACACCCATCTACTGTCCAGAGAAGTCTGGAGGAAACCAGTGGGACCCAGGTACCACCATCTACTGTCCAGAGAAGTCTGGTGGAAAGCAGTGGGACCCAGGTACCCCATCTACTGTCCAGAGAAGTCTGGAGAAAACCAGTGGCACCCAGATACACCCATCTACTGTCCGGAGAAGTCTGGAGGAAATTAGTGGGACCCAGGTACCCCATCTACTGTCGGGAGAAGTCTGGAGGAAACCAGTGGGACCCAGGTACCCCGTCTACTGTCCAGAGAAGTCTGGAGGAAACCAGTGGGACCCAGGTATACCCAACTACTGTCCAGAGAAGTCTGTTGGAAACCAATGGGACCCAGGTACCCCATCTACTGTCCAGAGAAGTCTGGAGGAAACCAGTGGGACCCAGATACACCCATCTACTGTCCGGACAAGTCTGGAGGAAACCAGTGGGACCCAGGTACCCCCATCTACTGTCGGGAGAAGTCTGGTGGAAACCAGAGGGACCCAGGTACACCCATCTACTGTCCAGAGAAGTCTGGAGGAAACCAGTAGGATCCAGGTACCCCATCTACTGTCCAGAGAAGTCTGGAGGAAATTAGTGGGACCCAGGTACCCCATCTACTGTCCAGAGAAGTCTGGTGGAAACCAGTAGGACCCAGGTACCCCATCTACTGTCCAGAGAAGTCTGGAGGAAATTAGTGGGACCCAGGTACACCCATCTACTGTCCAGAGAAGTCTGGAGGAAACCAGTAGGACCCAGGTACCCCATCTACTGTCCGGAGAAGTCTGGAGGAAACCAGTAGGACCCAGGTACAACCATCTACTGTCCAGAGAAGTCTGGAGAAAACCAGTTGGACCCAGGTACCCCCATCTACTGTCCATAGAAGTCTGAAGGAAACCAGTTGGACCCAGGTACCCCATCTACTGTCCAGAGAAGTCTGGAGGAAACCAGTTGGACCCAGGTACCCCCATCTGCTGTCCAGAGAAGTCTGGAGGAAACCAGTTGGACCCAGGTACCCCATCTACTGTCCAGAGAAGTCTGGTGGAAACCAGTAGGACCCAGGTACCCCATCTACTGTCCATAGAAGTCTGAAGGAAACCAGTTGGACCCAGGTACCCCCATCTACTGTCGGGAGAAGTCTGGTGGAAACCAGAGGGACCCAGGTACACCCATCTACTGTCGGGAGAAGTCTGGTGGAAACCAGAGGGACCCAGGTACACCCATCTACTGTCCAGAGAAGTCTGGAGAAAACCAGTGGGACCCAGATACACCCATCTACTGTCCAGAGAAGTCTAGAGGAAACCAGTGGGACCCAGGTACACCCATCTACTGTCCAGAGAAGTCTGAAGGAAACCAGTGGAACCCAGGTACCCCCATCTACTGTTCGGAGAAGTCTGGTGGAAACCAGTGGGACCCAGGTATACCCAACTACTGTCCAGAGAAGTCTGGAGGAAACCAGTGGGACCCAGGTACCCCATCTACTGTCGAGAGAAGTCTGGAGGAAACCAGTGGGACCCAGGTACACCCATCTACTGTCCAGAGAAGTCTGGAGGAAACCAGTGGGACCCAGGTACCCCATCTACTGTCCAGAGAAGTCTGGTGGAAACCAGTGGGACCCAGGTACCCCATCTACTGTCCAGAGAAGTCTGGAGAAAACCAGTGGCACCCAGGTACCCCCATCTACTGTCCGGAGAAGTCTGGAGGAAATTAGTGGGACCCAGATACACCCATCTACTGTCCAGAGAAGTCTAGAGGAAATTAGTGGGACCCAGGTACCCCCATCTACTGTCCGGAGAAGTCTGGAGGAAATTAGTGGGACCCAGGTACACCCATCTACTGTCCAGAGAAGTCTGGAGGAAACCAGTTGGACCCAGGTACCCCATCTACTGTCCGGAGAAGTCTGGTGGAAACCAGTGGGACCCAGGTACCCCATCTACTGTCCAGAGAAGTCTGGAGGAAACCAGTGGGACCAAGGTACCCCATCTACTGTCCAGAGAAGTCTAGAGGAAACCAGTGGGACCCAGGTACACCCATCTACTGTCCAGAGAAGTCTGGAGGAAACCAGTGGGACCCAGGTACCACCATCTACTGTCCAGAGAAGTCTGGTGGAAACCAGTGGGACCCAGGTACCCCATCTACTGTCCAGAGAAGTCTGGAGAAAACCAGTGGCACCCAGATACACCCATCTACTGTCCGGAGAAGTCTGGAGGAAATTAGTGGGACCCAGGTACCCCATCTACTGTCGGGAGAAGTCTGGAGGAAACCAGTGGGACCCAGGTACCCCGTCTACTGTCCAGAGAAGTCTGGAGGAAACCAGTGGGACCCAGGTATACCCAACTACTGTCCAGAGAAGTCTGGTGGAAACCAATGGGACCCAGGTACCCCATCTACTGTCCAGAGAAGTCTGGTGGAAACCAGTGGGACCCAGGTACCCCATCTACTGTCCAGAGAAGTCTGGAGGAAACCAGTGGGACCCAGGTACACCCATCTACTGTCCAGAGAAGTCTGGAGGAAACCAGTGGGACCCAGGTACCACCATCTACTGTCCAGAGAAGTCTGGTGGAAAGCAGTGGGACCCAGGTACCCCATCTACTGTCCAGAGAAGTCTGGAGAAAACCAGTGGCACCCAGATACACCCATCTACTGTCCGGAGAAGTCTGGAGGAAATTAGTGGGACCCAGGTACCCCATCTACTGTCGGGAGAAGTCTGGAGGAAACCAGTGGGACCCAGGTACCCCGTCTACTGTCCAGAGAAGTCTGGAGGAAACCAGTGGGACCCAGGTATACCCAACTACTGTCCAGAGAAGTCTGGTGGAAACCAATGGGACCCAGGTACCCCATCTACTGTCCAGAGAAGTCTGGAGGAAACCAGTGGGACCCAGATACACCCATCTACTGTCCGGACAAGTCTGGAGGAAACCAGTGGGACCCAGGTACCCCCATCTACTGTCGGGAGAAGTCTGGTGGAAACCAGAGGGACCCAGGTACACCCATCTACTGTCCAGAGAAGTCTGGAGGAAACCAGTAGGATCCAGGTACCCCATCTACCGTCCAGAGAAGTCTGGAGGAAATTAGTGGGACCCAGGTACCCCATCTACTGTCCAGAGAAGTCTGGTGGAAACCAGTAGGACCCAGGTACCCCGTCTACTGTCCAGAGAAGTCTGGAGGAAACCAGTGGGACCCAGGTATACCCAACTACTGTCCAGAGAAGTCTGTTGGAAACCAATGGGACCCAGGTACCCCATCTACTGTCCAGAGAAGTCTGGAGGAAACCAGTGGGACCCAGATACACCCATCTACTGTCCGGACAAGTCTGGAGGAAACCAGTGGGACCCAGGTACCCCCATCTACTGTCGGGAGAAGTCTGGTGGAAACCAGAGGGACCCAGGTACACCCATCTACTGTCCAGAGAAGTCTGGAGGAAACCAGTAGGATCCAGGTACCCCATCTACTGTCCAGAGAAGTCTGGAGGAAATTAGTGGGACCCAGGTACCCCATCTACTGTCCAGAGAAGTCTGGTGGAAACCAGTAGGACCCAGGTACCCCATCTACTGTCCAGAGAAGTCTGGAGGAAATTAGTGGGACCCAGGTACACCCATCTACTGTCCAGAGAAGTCTGGAGGAAACCAGTAGGACCCAGGTACCCCATCTACTGTCCGGAGAAGTCTGGAGGAAACCAGTAGGACCCAGGTACAACCATCTACTGTCCAGAGAAGTCTGGAGAAAACCAGTTGGACCCAGGTACCCCCATCTACTGTCCATAGAAGTCTGAAGGAAACCAGTTGGACCCAGGTACCCCATCTACTGTCCAGAGAAGTCTGGAGGAAACCAGTTGGACCCAGGTACCCCCATCTGCTGTCCAGAGAAGTCTGGAGGAAACCAGTTGGACCCAGGTACCCCATCTACTGTCCAGAGAAGTCTGGTGGAAACCAGTAGGACCCAGGTACCCCATCTACTGTCCATAGAAGTCTGAAGGAAACCAGTTGGACCCAGGTACCCCCATCTACTGTCGGGAGAAGTCTGGTGGAAACCAGAGGGACCCAGGTACACCCATCTACTGTCGGGAGAAGTCTGGTGGAAACCAGAGGGACCCAGGTACACCCATCTACTGTCCAGAGAAGTCTGGAGAAAACCAGTGGGGCCAAGATACACCCATCTACTGTCCAGAGAAGTCTAGAGGAAACCAGTGGGACCCAGGTACACCCATCTACTGTCCAGAGAAGTCTGAAGGAAACCAGTGGAACCCAGGTACCCCCATCTACTGTTCGGAGAAGTCTGGTGGAAACCAGTGGGACCCAGGTATACCCAACTACTGTCCAGAGAAGTCTGGAGGAAACCAGTGGGACCCAGGTACCCCATCTACTGTCCAGAGAAGTCTGGAGGAAACCAGTGGGACCCAGGTACACCCATCTACTGTCCAGAGAAGTCTGGAGGAAACCAGTGGGACCCAGGTACCCCATCTACTGTCCAGAGAAGTCTGGTGGAAACCAGTGGGACCCAGGTACCCCATCTACTGTCCAGAGAAGTCTGGAGAAAACCAGTGGCACCCAGGTACCCCCATCTACTGTCCGGAGAAGTCTGGAGGAAATTAGTGGGACCCAGATACACCCATCTACTGTCCAGAGAAGTCTAGAGGAAATTAGTGGGACCCAGGTACCCCCATCTACTGTCCGGAGAAGTCTGGAGGAAATTAGTGGGACCCAGGTACACCCATCTACTGTCCAGAGAAGTCTGGAGGAAACCAGTTGGACCCAGGTACCCCATCTACTGTCCGGAGAAGTCTGGTGGAAACCAGTGGGACCCAGGTACCCCATCTACTGTCCAGAGAAGTCTGGAGGAAACCAGTGGGACCAAGGTACCCCATCTACTGTCCAGAGAAGTCTAGAGGAAACCAGTGGGACCCAGGTACACCCATCTACTGTCCAGAGAAGTCTGGAGGAAACCAGTGGGACCCAGGTACCACCATCTACTGTCCAGAGAAGTCTGGTGGAAACCAGTGGGACCCAGGTACCCCATCTACTGTCCAGAGAAGTCTGGAGAAAACCAGTGGCACCCAGATACACCCATCTACTGTCCGGAGAAGTCTGGAGGAAATTAGTGGGACCCAGGTACCCCATCTACTGTCGGGAGAAGTCTGGAGGAAACCAGTGGGACCCAGGTACCCCGTCTACTGTCCAGAGAAGTCTGGAGGAAACCAGTGGGACCCAGGTATACCCAACTACTGTCCAGAGAAGTCTGGTGGAAACCAATGGGACCCAGGTACCCCATCTACTGTCCAGAGAAGTCTGGTGGAAACCAGTGGGACCCAGGTACCCCATCTACTGTCCAGAGAAGTCTGGAGGAAACCAGTGGGACCCAGGTACACCCATCTACTGTCCAGAGAAGTCTGGAGGAAACCAGTGGGACCCAGGTACCACCATCTACTGTCCAGAGAAGTCTGGTGGAAAGCAGTGGGACCCAGGTACCCCATCTACTGTCCAGAGAAGTCTGGAGAAAACCAATGGCACCCAGATACACCCATCTACTGTCCGGAGAAGTCTGGAGGAAATTAGTGGGACCCAGGTACCCCATCTACTGTCGGGAGAAGTCTGGAGGAAACCAGTGGGACCCAGGTACCCCGTCTACTGTCCAGAGAAGTCTGGAGGAAACCAGTGGGACCCAGGTATACCCAACTACTGTCCAGAGAAGTCTGGTGGAAACCAATGGGACCCAGGTACCCCATCTACTGTCCAGAGAAGTCTGGAGGAAACCAGTGGGACCCAGATACACCCATCTACTGTCCGGACAAGTCTGGAGGAAACCAGTGGGACCCAGGTACCCCCATCTACTGTCGGGAGAAGTCTGGTGGAAACCAGAGGGACCCAGGTACACCCATCTACTGTCCAGAGAAGTCTGGAGGAAACCAGTAGGATCCAGGTACCCCATCTACTGTCCAGAGAAGTCTGGAGGAAATTAGTAGGACCCAGGTACACCCATCTACTGTCCAGAGAAGTCTGGAGGAAACCAGTAGGACCCAGGTACCCCATCTACTGTCCAGAGAAGTCTGGAGGAAATTAGTGGGACCCAGGTACACCCATCTACTGTCCAGAGAAGTCTGGAGGAAACCAGTAGGACCCAGGTACCCCATCTACTGTCCGGAGAAGTCTGGAGGAAACCAGTAGGACCCAGGTACAACCATCTACTGTCCAGAGAAGTCTGGAGAAAACCAGTTGGACCCAGGTACCCCCATCTACTGTCCATAGAAGTCTGAAGGAAACCAGTTGGACCCAGGTACCCCATCTACTGTCCAGAGAAGTCTGGAGGAAACCAGTTGGACCCAGGTACCCCCATCTACTGTCCAGAGAAGTCTGGAGGAAACCAGTTGGACCCAGGTACCCCATCTACTGTGCAGAGAAGTCTGGTGGAAACCAGTAGGACCCAGGTACCCCATCTACTGTCCAGAGAAGTCTGGAGGAAATTAGTGGGACCCAGGTACACCCATCTACTGTCCAGAGAAGTCTGGAGGAAACCAGTTGGACCCAGGTACCCCCATCTACTGTCCATAGAAGTCTGAAGGAAACCAGTTGGACCCAGGTACCCCATCTACTGTCCAGAGAAGTCTGGAGGAAACCAGTTGGACCCAGGTACCCCCATCTACTGTCCAGAGAAGTCTGGAGGAAACCAGTTGGACCCAGGTACCCCATCTACTGTCCAGAGAAGTCTGGTGGAAACCAGTAGGACCCAGGTACCCCATCTACTGTCCAGAGAAGTCTGGAGGAAATTAGTGGGACCCAGGTACACCCATCTACTGTCCAGAGAAGTCTGGAGGAAATTAGTGGGACCCAGGTACCCCATCTACTGTCCAGAGAAGTCTGGAGGAAACCAGTGGGACCCAGGTACACCCATCTACTGTCCAGAGAAGTCTGGAGGAAACCAGTGGGACCCAGGTACCCCATCTACTGTCCAGAGAAGTCTGGTGGAAACCAGTGGGACCCAGGTACCCCATCTACTGTCCAGAGAAGTCTGGAGAAAACCAGTGGCACCCAGGTACCCCCATCTACTGTCCGGAGAAGTCTGGAGGAAATTAGTGGGACCCAGATACACCCATCTACTGTCCAGAGAAGTCTAGAGGAAATTAGTGGGACCCAGGTACCCCCATCTACTGTCCGGAGAAGTCTGGAGGAAATTAGTGGGACCCAGGTACACCCATCTACTGTCCAGAGAAGTCTGGAGGAAACCAGTTGGACCCAGGTACCCCATCTACTGTCCGGAGAAGTCTGGTGGAAACCAGTGGGACCCAGGTACCCCATCTACTGTCCAGAGAAGTCTGGAGGAAACCAGTGGGACCAAGGTACCCCATCTACTGTCCAGAGAAGTCTAGAGGAAACCAGTGGGACCCAGGTACACCCATCTACTGTCCAGAGAAGTCTGGAGGAAACCAGTGGGACCCAGGTACCACCATCTACTGTCCAGAGAAGTCTGGTGGAAACCAGTGGGACCCAGGTACCCCATCTACTGTCCAGAGAAGTCTGGAGAAAACCAGTGGCACCCAGATACACCCATCTACTGTCCGGAGAAGTCTGGAGGAAATTAGTGGGACCCAGGTACCCCATCTACTGTCGGGAGAAGTCTGGAGGAAACCAGTGGGACCCAGGTACCCCGTCTACTGTCCAGAGAAGTCTGGAGGAAACCAGTGGGACCCAGGTATACCCAACTACTGTCCAGAGAAGTCTGGTGGAAACCAATGGGACCCAGGTACCCCATCTACTGTCCAGAGAAGTCTGGTGGAAACCAGTGGGACCCAGGTACCCCATCTACTGTCCAGAGAAGTCTGGAGGAAACCAGTGGGACCCAGGTACACCCATCTACTGTCCAGAGAAGTCTGGAGGAAACCAGTGGGACCCAGGTACCACCATCTACTGTCCAGAGAAGTCTGGTGGAAAGCAGTGGGACCCAGGTACCCCATCTACTGTCCAGAGAAGTCTGGAGAAAACCAGTGGCACCCAGATACACCCATCTACTGTCCGGAGAAGTCTGGAGGAAATTAGTGGGACCCAGGTACCCCATCTACTGTCGGGAGAAGTCTGGAGGAAACCAGTGGGACCCAGGTACCCCGTCTACTGTCCAGAGAAGTCTGGAGGAAACCAGTGGGACCCAGGTATACCCAACTACTGTCCAGAGAAGTCTGGTGGAAACCAATGGGACCCAGGTACCCCATCTACTGTCCAGAGAAGTCTGGAGGAAACCAGTGGGACCCAGATACACCCATCTACTGTCCGGACAAGTCTGGAGGAAACCAGTGGGACCCAGGTACCCCCATCTACTGTCGGGAGAAGTCTGGTGGAAACCAGAGGGACCCAGGTACACCCATCTACTGTCCAGAGAAGTCTGGAGGAAACCAGTGGGACCCAGGTACACCCATCTACTGTCCAGAGAAGTCTGGAGGAAATTAGTGGGACCCAGGTACACCCATCTACTGTCCAGAGAAGTCTGGAGGAAACCAGTAGGACCCAGGTACCCCATCTACTGTCCGGAGAAGTCTGGTGGAAACCAGAGGGACCCAGGTACACCCATCTACTGTCCAGAGAAGTCTGGAGGAAACCAGTGGGACCCAGGTACCCCCATCTACTGTCCAGAGAAGTCTGGAGAAAACCAGAGGGACCCAGGTACCCCTTCTACTGTCCGGAGAAGTCTGGTGGAAACCAGTGGGACCCAGGTACCCCATCTACTGTCCGGAGAAGTCTAGTGGAAACCAGTGGGACCCAGGTACCCCATCTACTGTCCGGAGAAGTCTGGTGGAAACCAGTGGGACCCAGGTACCCCCATCTACTGTCCATAGAAGTCTGAAGGAAACCAGTTGGACCCAGGTACCCCCATCTACTGTCCAGAGAAGTCTGGAGGAAACCAGTTGGACCCAGGTACCCCATCTACTGTCCAGAGAAGTCTGGAGGAAACCAGTTGGACCCAGGTACCCCATCTACTGTCCGGAGAAGTCTGGAGGAAACCAGTGGAACCCAGGTACCCCATCTACTGTCCAGAGAAGTCTGGTGGAAACCAGTTGGACCCAGGTACCCCATCTACTGTCCGGAGAAGTCTGGAGGAAACCAGTGGGACCCAGGTACCCCATCTACTGTCCGGAGAAGTCTGGAGGAAACCAGTGGGACCCAGGTACCCCATCTACTGTCCGGAGAAGTCTGGTGGAAACCAGTGGGACCCAGGTACCCCATCTACTGTCCGGAGAAGTCTGGTGGAAACCAGTGGGACCCAGGTACACCATCTACTGTCCGGAGAAGTCTGGAGGAAACCAGTGGGACCCAGGTACCCCATCTACTGTCCAGAGAAGTCTGGAGGAAACCAGTTGGACCCAGGTACCCCCATCTGCTGTCCAGAGAAGTCTGGAGGAAACCAGTTGGACCCAGGTACCCCATCTACTGTCCAGAGAAGTCTGGTGGAAACCAGTAGGACCCAGGTACCCCATCTACTGTCCATAGAAGTCTGAAGGAAACCAGTTGGACCCAGGTACCCCCATCTACTGTCGGGAGAAGTCTGGTGGAAACCAGAGGGACCCAGGTACACCCATCTACTGTCGGGAGAAGTCTGGTGGAAACCAGAGGGACCCAGGTACACCCATCTACTGTCCAGAGAAGTCTGGAGAAAACCAGTGGGACCCAGATACACCCATCTACTGTCCAGAGAAGTCTAGAGGAAACCAGTGGGACCCAGGTACACCCATCTACTGTCCAGAGAAGTCTGAAGGAAACCAGTGGAACCCAGGTACCCCCATCTACTGTTCGGAGAAGTCTGGTGGAAACCAGTGGGACCCAGGTATACCCAACTACTGTCCAGAGAAGTCTGGAGGAAACCAGTGGGACCCAGGTACCCCATCTACTGTCGAGAGAAGTCTGGAGGAAACCAGTGGGACCCAGGTACACCCATCTACTGTCCAGAGAAGTCTGGAGGAAACCAGTGGGACCCAGGTACCCCATCTACTGTCCAGAGAAGTCTGGTGGAAACCAGTGGGACCCAGGTACCCCATCTACTGTCCAGAGAAGTCTGGAGAAAACCAGTGGCACCCAGGTACCCCCATCTACTGTCCGGAGAAGTCTGGAGGAAATTAGTGGGACCCAGATACACCCATCTACTGTCCAGAGAAGTCTAGAGGAAATTAGTGGGACCCAGGTACCCCCATCTACTGTCCGGAGAAGTCTGGAGGAAATTAGTGGGACCCAGGTACACCCATCTACTGTCCAGAGAAGTCTGGAGGAAACCAGTTGGACCCAGGTACCCCATCTACTGTCCGGAGAAGTCTGGTGGAAACCAGTGGGACCCAGGTACCCCATCTACTGTCCAGAGAAGTCTGGAGGAAACCAGTGGGACCAAGGTACCCCATCTACTGTCCAGAGAAGTCTAGAGGAAACCAGTGGGACCCAGGTACACCCATCTACTGTCCAGAGAAGTCTGGAGGAAACCAGTGGGACCCAGGTACCACCATCTACTGTCCAGAGAAGTCTGGTGGAAACCAGTGGGACCCAGGTACCCCATCTACTGTCCAGAGAAGTCTGGAGAAAACCAGTGGCACCCAGATACACCCATCTACTGTCCGGAGAAGTCTGGAGGAAATTAGTGGGACCCAGGTACCCCATCTACTGTCGGGAGAAGTCTGGAGGAAACCAGTGGGACCCAGGTACCCCGTCTACTGTCCAGAGAAGTCTGGAGGAAACCAGTGGGACCCAGGTATACCCAACTACTGTCCAGAGAAGTCTGGTGGAAACCAATGGGACCCAGGTACCCCATCTACTGTCCAGAGAAGTCTGGTGGAAACCAGTGGGACCCAGGTACCCCATCTACTGTCCAGAGAAGTCTGGAGGAAACCAGTGGGACCCAGGTACACCCATCTACTGTCCAGAGAAGTCTGGAGGAAACCAGTGGGACCCAGGTACCACCATCTACTGTCCAGAGAAGTCTGGTGGAAAGCAGTGGGACCCAGGTACCCCATCTACTGTCCAGAGAAGTCTGGAGAAAACCAGTGGCACCCAGATACACCCATCTACTGTCCGGAGAAGTCTGGAGGAAATTAGTGGGACCCAGGTACCCCATCTACTGTCGGGAGAAGTCTGGAGGAAACCAGTGGGACCCAGGTACCCCGTCTACTGTCCAGAGAAGTCTGGAGGAAACCAGTGGGACCCAGGTATACCCAACTACTGTCCAGAGAAGTCTGGTGGAAACCAATGGGACCCAGGTACCCCATCTACTGTCCAGAGAAGTCTGGAGGAAACCAGTGGGACCCAGATACACCCATCTACTGTCCGGACAAGTCTGGAGGAAACCAGTGGGACCCAGGTACCCCCATCTACTGTCGGGAGAAGTCTGGTGGAAACCAGAGGGACCCAGGTACACCCATCTACTGTCCAGAGAAGTCTGGAGGAAACCAGTAGGATCCAGGTACCCCATCTACCGTCCAGAGAAGTCTGGAGGAAATTAGTGGGACCCAGGTACCCCATCTACTGTCCAGAGAAGTCTGGTGGAAACCAGTAGGACCCAGGTACCCCGTCTACTGTCCAGAGAAGTCTGGAGGAAACCAGTGGGACCCAGGTATACCCAACTACTGTCCAGAGAAGTCTGTTGGAAACCAATGGGACCCAGGTACCCCATCTACTGTCCAGAGAAGTCTGGAGGAAACCAGTGGGACCCAGATACACCCATCTACTGTCCGGACAAGTCTGGAGGAAACCAGTGGGACCCAGGTACCCCCATCTACTGTCGGGAGAAGTCTGGTGGAAACCAGAGGGACCCAGGTACACCCATCTACTGTCCAGAGAAGTCTGGAGGAAACCAGTAGGATCCAGGTACCCCATCTACTGTCCAGAGAAGTCTGGAGGAAATTAGTGGGACCCAGGTACCCCATCTACTGTCCAGAGAAGTCTGGTGGAAACCAGTAGGACCCAGGTACCCCATCTACTGTCCAGAGAAGTCTGGAGGAAATTAGTGGGACCCAGGTACACCCATCTACTGTCCAGAGAAGTCTGGAGGAAACCAGTAGGACCCAGGTACCCCATCTACTGTCCGGAGAAGTCTGGAGGAAACCAGTAGGACCCAGGTACAACCATCTACTGTCCAGAGAAGTCTGGAGAAAACCAGTTGGACCCAGGTACCCCCATCTACTGTCCATAGAAGTCTGAAGGAAACCAGTTGGACCCAGGTACCCCATCTACTGTCCAGAGAAGTCTGGAGGAAACCAGTTGGACCCAGGTACCCCCATCTGCTGTCCAGAGAAGTCTGGAGGAAACCAGTTGGACCCAGGTACCCCATCTACTGTCCAGAGAAGTCTGGTGGAAACCAGTAGGACCCAGGTACCCCATCTACTGTCCATAGAAGTCTGAAGGAAACCAGTTGGACCCAGGTACCCCCATCTACTGTCGGGAGAAGTCTGGTGGAAACCAGAGGGACCCAGGTACACCCATCTACTGTCGGGAGAAGTCTGGTGGAAACCAGAGGGACCCAGGTACACCCATCTACTGTCCAGAGAAGTCTGGAGAAAACCAGTGGGGCCCAGATACACCCATCTACTGTCCAGAGAAGTCTAGAGGAAACCAGTGGGACCCAGGTACACCCATCTACTGTCCAGAGAAGTCTGAAGGAAACCAGTGGAACCCAGGTACCCCCATCTACTGTTCGGAGAAGTCTGGTGGAAACCAGTGGGACCCAGGTATACCCAACTACTGTCCAGAGAAGTCTGGAGGAAACCAGTGGGACCCAGGTACCCCATCTACTGTCCAGAGAAGTCTGGAGGAAACCAGTGGGACCCAGGTACACCCATCTACTGTCCAGAGAAGTCTGGAGGAAACCAGTGGGACCCAGGTACCCCATCTACTGTCCAGAGAAGTCTGGTGGAAACCAGTGGGACCCAGGTACCCCATCTACTGTCCAGAGAAGTCTGGAGAAAACCAGTGGCACCCAGGTACCCCCATCTACTGTCCGGAGAAGTCTGGAGGAAATTAGTGGGACCCAGATACACCCATCTACTGTCCAGAGAAGTCTAGAGGAAATTAGTGGGACCCAGGTACCCCCATCTACTGTCCGGAGAAGTCTGGAGGAAATTAGTGGGACCCAGGTACACCCATCTACTGTCCAGAGAAGTCTGGAGGAAACCAGTTGGACCCAGGTACCCCATCTACTGTCCGGAGAAGTCTGGTGGAAACCAGTGGGACCCAGGTACCCCATCTACTGTCCAGAGAAGTCTGGAGGAAACCAGTGGGACCAAGGTACCCCATCTACTGTCCAGAGAAGTCTAGAGGAAACCAGTGGGACCCAGGTACACCCATCTACTGTCCAGAGAAGTCTGGAGGAAACCAGTGGGACCCAGGTACCACCATCTACTGTCCAGAGAAGTCTGGTGGAAACCAGTGGGACCCAGGTACCCCATCTACTGTCCAGAGAAGTCTGGAGAAAACCAGTGGCACCCAGATACACCCATCTACTGTCCGGAGAAGTCTGGAGGAAATTAGTGGGACCCAGGTACCCCATCTACTGTCGGGAGAAGTCTGGAGGAAACCAGTGGGACCCAGGTACCCCGTCTACTGTCCAGAGAAGTCTGGAGGAAACCAGTGGGACCCAGGTATACCCAACTACTGTCCAGAGAAGTCTGGTGGAAACCAATGGGACCCAGGTACCCCATCTACTGTCCAGAGAAGTCTGGTGGAAACCAGTGGGACCCAGGTACCCCATCTACTGTCCAGAGAAGTCTGGAGGAAACCAGTGGGACCCAGGTACACCCATCTACTGTCCAGAGAAGTCTGGAGGAAACCAGTGGGACCCAGGTACCACCATCTACTGTCCAGAGAAGTCTGGTGGAAAGCAGTGGGACCCAGGTACCCCATCTACTGTCCAGAGAAGTCTGGAGAAAACCAATGGCACCCAGATACACCCATCTACTGTCCGGAGAAGTCTGGAGGAAATTAGTGGGACCCAGGTACCCCATCTACTGTCGGGAGAAGTCTGGAGGAAACCAGTGGGACCCAGGTACCCCGTCTACTGTCCAGAGAAGTCTGGAGGAAACCAGTGGGACCCAGGTATACCCAACTACTGTCCAGAGAAGTCTGGTGGAAACCAATGGGACCCAGGTACCCCATCTACTGTCCAGAGAAGTCTGGAGGAAACCAGTGGGACCCAGATACACCCATCTACTGTCCGGACAAGTCTGGAGGAAACCAGTGGGACCCAGGTACCCCCATCTACTGTCGGGAGAAGTCTGGTGGAAACCAGAGGGACCCAGGTACACCCATCTACTGTCCAGAGAAGTCTGGAGGAAACCAGTAGGATCCAGGTACCCCATCTACTGTCCAGAGAAGTCTGGAGGAAATTAGTAGGACCCAGGTACACCCATCTACTGTCCAGAGAAGTCTGGAGGAAACCAGTAGGACCCAGGTACCCCATCTACTGTCCAGAGAAGTCTGGAGGAAATTAGTGGGACCCAGGTACACCCATCTACTGTCCAGAGAAGTCTGGAGGAAACCAGTAGGACCCAGGTACCCCATCTACTGTCCGGAGAAGTCTGGAGGAAACCAGTAGGACCCAGGTACAACCATCTACTGTCCAGAGAAGTCTGGAGAAAACCAGTTGGACCCAGGTACCCCCATCTACTGTCCATAGAAGTCTGAAGGAAACCAGTTGGACCCAGGTACCCCATCTACTGTCCAGAGAAGTCTGGAGGAAACCAGTTGGACCCAGGTACCCCCATCTACTGTCCAGAGAAGTCTGGAGGAAACCAGTTGGACCCAGGTACCCCATCTACTGTGCAGAGAAGTCTGGTGGAAACCAGTAGGACCCAGGTACCCCATCTACTGTCCAGAGAAGTCTGGAGGAAATTAGTGGGACCCAGGTACACCCATCTACTGTCCAGAGAAGTCTGGAGGAAACCAGTTGGACCCAGGTACCCCCATCTACTGTCCATAGAAGTCTGAAGGAAACCAGTTGGACCCAGGTACCCCATCTACTGTCCAGAGAAGTCTGGAGGAAACCAGTTGGACCCAGGTACCCCCATCTACTGTCCAGAGAAGTCTGGAGGAAACCAGTTGGACCCAGGTACCCCATCTACTGTCCAGAGAAGTCTGGTGGAAACCAGTAGGACCCAGGTACCCCATCTACTGTCCAGAGAAGTCTGGAGGAAATTAGTGGGACCCAGGTACACCCATCTACTGTCCAGAGAAGTCTGGAGGAAATTAGTGGGACCCAGGTACCCCATCTACTGTCCAGAGAAGTCTGGAGGAAACCAGTGGGACCCAGGTACACCCATCTACTGTCCAGAGAAGTCTGGAGGAAACCAGTGGGACCCAGGTACCCCATCTACTGTCCAGAGAAGTCTGGTGGAAACCAGTGGGACCCAGGTACCCCATCTACTGTCCAGAGAAGTCTGGAGAAAACCAGTGGCACCCAGGTACCCCCATCTACTGTCCGGAGAAGTCTGGAGGAAATTAGTGGGACCCAGATACACCCATCTACTGTCCAGAGAAGTCTAGAGGAAATTAGTGGGACCCAGGTACCCCCATCTACTGTCCGGAGAAGTCTGGAGGAAATTAGTGGGACCCAGGTACACCCATCTACTGTCCAGAGAAGTCTGGAGGAAACCAGTTGGACCCAGGTACCCCATCTACTGTCCGGAGAAGTCTGGTGGAAACCAGTGGGACCCAGGTACCCCATCTACTGTCCAGAGAAGTCTGGAGGAAACCAGTGGGACCAAGGTACCCCATCTACTGTCCAGAGAAGTCTAGAGGAAACCAGTGGGACCCAGGTACACCCATCTACTGTCCAGAGAAGTCTGGAGGAAACCAGTGGGACCCAGGTACCACCATCTACTGTCCAGAGAAGTCTGGTGGAAACCAGTGGGACCCAGGTACCCCATCTACTGTCCAGAGAAGTCTGGAGAAAACCAGTGGCACCCAGATACACCCATCTACTGTCCGGAGAAGTCTGGAGGAAATTAGTGGGACCCAGGTACCCCATCTACTGTCGGGAGAAGTCTGGAGGAAACCAGTGGGACCCAGGTACCCCGTCTACTGTCCAGAGAAGTCTGGAGGAAACCAGTGGGACCCAGGTATACCCAACTACTGTCCAGAGAAGTCTGGTGGAAACCAATGGGACCCAGGTACCCCATCTACTGTCCAGAGAAGTCTGGTGGAAACCAGTGGGACCCAGGTACCCCATCTACTGTCCAGAGAAGTCTGGAGGAAACCAGTGGGACCCAGGTACACCCATCTACTGTCCAGAGAAGTCTGGAGGAAACCAGTGGGACCCAGGTACCACCATCTACTGTCCAGAGAAGTCTGGTGGAAAGCAGTGGGACCCAGGTACCCCATCTACTGTCCAGAGAAGTCTGGAGAAAACCAGTGGCACCCAGATACACCCATCTACTGTCCGGAGAAGTCTGGAGGAAATTAGTGGGACCCAGGTACCCCATCTACTGTCGGGAGAAGTCTGGAGGAAACCAGTGGGACCCAGGTACCCCGTCTACTGTCCAGAGAAGTCTGGAGGAAACCAGTGGGACCCAGGTATACCCAACTACTGTCCAGAGAAGTCTGGTGGAAACCAATGGGACCCAGGTACCCCATCTACTGTCCAGAGAAGTCTGGAGGAAACCAGTGGGACCCAGATACACCCATCTACTGTCCGGACAAGTCTGGAGGAAACCAGTGGGACCCAGGTACCCCCATCTACTGTCGGGAGAAGTCTGGTGGAAACCAGAGGGACCCAGGTACACCCATCTACTGTCCAGAGAAGTCTGGAGGAAACCAGTGGGACCCAGGTACACCCATCTACTGTCCAGAGAAGTCTGGAGGAAATTAGTGGGACCCAGGTACACCCATCTACTGTCCAGAGAAGTCTGGAGGAAACCAGTAGGACCCAGGTACCCCATCTACTGTCCGGAGAAGTCTGGTGGAAACCAGAGGGACCCAGGTACACCCATCTACTGTCCAGAGAAGTCTGGAGGAAACCAGTGGGACCCAGGTACCCCCATCTACTGTCCAGAGAAGTCTGGAGAAAACCAGAGGGACCCAGGTACCCCATCTACTGTCCGGAGAAGTCTGGTGGAAACCAGTGGGACCCAGGTACCCCATCTACTGTCCGGAGAAGTCTAGTGGAAACCAGTGGGACCCAGGTACCCCATCTACTGTCCGGAGAAGTCTGGTGGAAACCAGTGGGACCCAGGTACCCCCATCTACTGTCCATAGAAGTCTGAAGGAAACCAGTTGGACCCAGGTACCCCCATCTACTGTCCAGAGAAGTCTGGAGGAAACCAGTTGGACCCAGGTACCCCATCTACTGTCCAGAGAAGTCTGGAGGAAACCAGTTGGACCCAGGTACCCCATCTACTGTCCGGAGAAGTCTGGAGGAAACCAGTGGAACCCAGGTACCCCATCTACTGTCCAGAGAAGTCTGGTGGAAACCAGTTGGACCCAGGTACCCCATCTACTGTCCGGAGAAGTCTGGAGGAAACCAGTGGGACCCAGGTACCCCATCTACTGTCCGGAGAAGTCTGGAGGAAACCAGTGGGACCCAGGTACCCCATCTACTGTCCGGAGAAGTCTGGTGGAAACCAGTGGGACCCAGGTACCCCATCTACTGTCCGGAGAAGTCTGGTGGAAACCAGTGGGACCCAGGTACACCATCTACTGTCCGGAGAAGTCTGGAGGAAACCAGTGGGACCCAGGTACCCCATCTACTGTCCAGAGAAGTCTGGTGGAAACCAGTGGGACCCGACATCCACCGAAGATCTGTGCTTATTTCTCCAAGATGTACATAGAAGAACCTACCTGCCGAGTTCCTTCCCATACTGGGGGTAAGTCTACCTAGAAGAAGGCGGGGGGGAGGGGCAGCCCAATTATTGATTGAATTTGGATTTCTCTCCATTTCCATTTTGCTATTGATAAAAATTTACAGGTAACAGTTTAATTTCGGAACGTATTCTTCATTTACAGCATCACACCTGCCTAAGACTTTTGCATAGTAGTGTAGATATATATATATATACACACAGAGCTTGTCTTTTGGTGTGCTGTTGGTTGCTGTGGGATACCGCCGCCCCTCCCCCGGGGCCGCTCCCCGCACCGTCCCGCGGGCTGCGCACACAACCCTTTGGCCTTTTGTTCCGGCTGGAAGATAAAGAGAGAAGTTTCTTCTGCTATTTGTCACGGTGCCGGAATGATGATTATTATTGTAGCCGGCTGTTCTATCATTTCACCATAATAAGGGCCCCTGAGGGCCCCGTGGGAGGAGCTCACACCGTGCACTGGGGGCGCTTTATTAACTCTGAACCCGGAGGAGACAACCTGGAGAGGCGGAGATCTTCCTGAACAACATGGAGGAGATCACAGGGTGCAGACGGCTTTTTATACGAGATAACCACCAGTGAAAAGTAATAAAGGTTTGAAGAGTGCAGGGGTCAGGAGGATGTAATGTAGAGTGTGGGGGTCAGGAGGATGTAATGTAGAGTGTGGGGTCAGGAGAATGTAATGTAGAGTGTGGGGTCAGGAAGATGTAATGCAGAGTGTGGGGTCAGGAGGGTGTAATGTAGAGTGTGGGGGTCAGGAGGATATAATGTAGAGTGTGGGGTCAGGAGGATGTAATGCAGAGTGCGGGGGTCAGGAGGATGTAATGCAGAGTGCGGGGGTCAGGAGGATGTAATGTAGAGTGCAGGGGTAAGGGGGATGTAATATAGAGTGTGGGGGTCAGGAGGATATAATGTAGAGTGTGGGGTCAGGAGGATGTAATGCAGAGTGCGGGGGTCAGGAGGATGTAATGCAGAGTGCGGGGGTCAGGAGGATGTAATGTAGAGTGCGGGGGTAAGGGGGATTTAATGTAGAGTGTGGGGTCAGGAGGATGTAATGTAGAGTGTGGGGGTCAGGAGGATGTAATGCAGATTGTGGGGATCAGGGGGATGTAATGCAGAGTGTGGGGTCAGGAGGATGTAATATAGAGTTTGGGGGTCAGGAGGATGTAATATAGAGTGTGGGGGTCAGGAGTATGTAATATAGAGTGTGGGGTCAGGAGGATGTAATGCAGAGTGTGGGGTCAGGAGGATGTAATATAGAGTGCGGGGGTCAGGAGGATGTAATGCAGATTGTGGGGGTCAGGGGGATGTAATGCAGAGTGTGGGGTCAAGAGGATGTAATATAGAGTGCGGGGGTCAGGAGGATGTAATGCAGAGTGCGGGGGTCAGGAGGATGTAATGCAGAGTGCGGGGGTCAGGAGGATGTAATGCAGAGTGTGGGTTCAGGAGGATGTAATGTAGCGTGTGGGGTCAGGAGGATGTAATGTAGCGTGTGGGGTCAGGAGGATGTAATGTAGCGTGTGGGGTCAGGAGGATGTAATGCAGAGTGTGGGTTCAGGAGGATGTAATGTAGCGTGTGGGTTCAGGAGGATGTAATGTAGCGTGTGGGGTCAGGAGGATGTAATGTAGCGTATGGGGTCAGGAGGATGTAATGTAGCGTGTGGGGTCAGGAGGATGTAATGTAGCGTGTGGGGTCAGGAGGATGTAATGTAGCGTGTGGGGTCAGGAGGATGTAATGTAGCGTGTGGGGTCAGGAGGAAGTAATGTAGAGTGCGGGGGTCAGGAGGATGTAATGTAGAGTGCGGGGGTCAGGAGGATGTAATGTAGAATGCGGGGTTCAGGAGGATGTAATGTAGAGTGTGGGGGTCGGGAGGATGTAATGTAGAGTGTGGGGGTCGGGAGGATGTAATGTAGAGTGTGGGGGTCAGGAGGATGTAATGTAGAGTGCGGGGTCAGGAGGATGTTATGTAGAGTGTGGGGGTCGGGAGGATGTAATGTAGAGTGTGGGGGTCAGGGGGATGTAATGTAGAGTGCGGGGGTCAGGGGGATGTTATGTAGAGTGTGGGGTCGGGAGGATGTTATGTAGAGTGTGGGGGTCGGGAGGATGTAATGTAGAGTGTGGGGGTCGGGAGGATGTAATGTAGAGTGTGGGGGTCGGGAGGATGTAATGTAGAGTGTGGGGGTCGGGAGGATGTAATGTAGAGTGTGGGGGTCAGGAGGATGTAATGTAGAGTGCGGGGTCAGGAGGATGTAATGTAGAGTGTGGGGGTCAGGGGGATGTAATGTAGAGTGTGGGGGCAGGGGGATGTAATGTAGAGTGTGGGGGTCGGGAGGATGTAACGTAGAGTGGGGGGGTCGGAAGGATGTAATGTAGAGTGTGGGGGTCAGGAGGATGTAATGTAGAGTGTGGGGGTCAGGAGGATGTAATGTAGAGTGTGGGGGTCAGGGGGATGTAATGTAGAGTGTGGGGGTCAGGGGGATGTAACGTAGAGTGTGGGGGTCAGGAGGATGTAATGTAGAGTGTGGGGGTCGGGAGGATGTAATGTAGAGTGTGGGGGTCGGGAGGATGTTATGTAGAGTGTGGGGGTCGGGAGGATGTAATGTAGAGTGTGGGGGTCAGGAGGATGTAATGTAGAGTGTGGGGGTCAGGGGGATGTAATGTAGAGTGTGGGGGTCAGGGGGATGTAATGTAGAGTGTGGGGGTCAGGGGGATGTAATACATCGATATTGGAAGATTTCCCCTCACTTCCTGTTGCGGTGACAACAGTATGATTTTGGATTTCCCCTCACTTCCTGTTCCGGGGCCTATAGAGGGGTGCGCCTCCCCCGCACAGAGGGCCTGGCCCTCCCAGAAGGTAATAACCGGTTCTGGGCGGAGTTGGGGCGTGGACTGGCGCCGCTGGGTGGGACTTGTTCTCTGCGGAGCCCCTCAGTGTGTCGGAGACCCATCCCCCCACCCCCAGAGTGCTGCATACTGCCTGTTCACATTGAGGAGTATAAAGTTGTGAATAATATACAAAAAAATCAAGCTTAGAAGCCGTTCAGTGTACAGAGCGGAGACGTGTCAATAAAGTTTCTATCAGAGGATAAAAAAAAAAAGCCGGGTGAATCAAGTCATGTGACGCGGCGGAGTGGAGTGGATTGGTCGGGTCTGGGGGGCGGGGCGGAGAGATCAGTCCGGACCAGTTGAGCGCCGATTTCCGGCATTATTCAGCAGGTCGGCCGGCGCAGAGGATCAGCATGGTGAGTCCGGGGAGAGTGAGGGGGACCCCTACCGTACAAATCACCGGCACCACACCGCCTGCGGGGCCGCCCACCGCTGGGAGAGGGGATCGGCAGATTGATGGATCGTAATTGTCATCTCTGGGGTCACCGAAACAGGAAAGAGGCCAAATCCCCTCACTGGGGACACAGAGAGCAATGAAATCCCCATAGGAGGAGCTAATCCCGCCACACCCCGCCCACAACTCAAGTCACAGCTTTGTCTGGAGTTCTCCTTTAATAACATGGTGGCGGGGTGACCCCCCTCCCCAATATAGTGACCCCCCTCCCCCATCATAGTGACCCCCCCCTTCCCCATCATAGTGACCCCCCCCTTCCCCAATATAGTTACCCCCCTCCCCCAATATAGTGCCCCCCTCCCCCATCATAGTGTCCCCCCCGCTATAGTGACCCCCAAATATAGACCCTCCTCCCTCATTAGTGAACCCCCCCTCCCCCATCACAGTGCTCCCCCTACCCCGCTATAGTGACCCCCAAATATAGACCCCCTCCATCATAGTGACCCCCCTCCCCCATCATAGTGACCCCCCTCCCCGCTAAAGTGACCTCCAAATATAGACCCCCCTCCCCTTTATAGTGATCCCCCTCCCCCTTTTTAGTGACCCCCGTTATGACCCCCTCCCCATCATAGTGACCCCCCCTCCCCCATCATAGTGACCCCCCTCCCCCATCATAGTGACCCCCCCCCCTCCCCCATCATAGTGACCCCCCCTCCCCCATCATAGTGACCCCCCCTCCCCATCATAGTGACCCCCCTCCCCCATCATAGTAACCCCCCTCCCCCATCATAGTGACCCCCCCTCCCCCATCATAGTAACCCCCCTCCCCCATCATAGTGACCCCCCCTCCCCCATCATAGTAACCCCCCTCCCCCTGTTTATAGTACTATTTGGAAACCTGTAAGACTGTTTTGATGATTTTTTTCCAAAACAGCCGTGTTCTGTGATGCCCATCGGTGTTGCCTGTCGGTGTCTCCTTATCAGTGCCCGTCAGTGAAGGAGAAAACTTACTTATTTATAACACAAAGAAAAACTTTTTCTTTTGTTCCAAAATATTTTTTTTTTTTCATCTGTTTAGCAAAAAATAGAAAGAAGGAAACGCGTCGGGTGTAAATCGTTATGTGGGGGATAACCCGAGATGAATGTGATCTGCAGGAGCCCAGGACAGTTGGGGGGGGGGGATGCTTTTGTGGCGGGGGACAGAATTCTGTGGGCTATGAAAAGTGTGCCAAGATGCCACGTTGATTGGTGGGCGTTCCTGGAGGACGTGGTCTATGGTGACACAGAGGGCCGTACATGGAGTGTAATGGTGTCCACATGGAGTTTGGGGGAAGCGGCGCTTGCAATACCAACCAAGTACAACACCTTCACTTCCATAAATTTGAGTTAAAACTTTTATTCCATCACTAATGAGGACTAAACATGGGAGGCCTCTGTTCTCTAAGGCCCGCCCCCGCAGAGCAGTGTAACTCATTGATGTACGTCAGTGTCAGGATGGGGGGGAGGGGGGGGGGTCGGTGTAATATTCCTGTTGGGGGGACGTCGGTGTCAGGATGGGGGGGGTGTTGGTGGTGTCAGGATGTCAGTGTCAGTGTAATATTCCTGCTGGGGGAACGTCAGTGTCAGGATGGGGGGGTGTTGGTGTAATATTCCTGTTGGGGGGGAAGTCGGTGTCAGGATGGGGGGGTGTCAGTGTAATATTCCTGCCGGGGGGACGTCAGTGTCAGGATGGGGGGGTCTCGGTGTAATATTCCTGCTGGGGGGACATCAGTGTCAGGATGGGGGGTGTCGGTGTAATATTCCTGCTGGGGGGACGTCAGTGTCAGGATGGGGGGGTGTCAGTGTAATATTCCTGCTGGGGGGACATCAGTGTCAGGATGGGGGGTGTCGGTGTAATATTCCTGCTGGGGGGACGTCAGTGTCAGGATGGGGGGGTGTCGGTGTAATATTCCTGCTGGGGGAACGTCAGTGTCAGGATGGGGGGGTGTCGGTGTAATATTCCTGTTGGGGGGGATGTCAGTGTCAGGATGGGGGGGTGTCAGTGTAATATTCCTGCTGGGGGGGACGTCGGTGTCAGGATGGGGGGTGTCGGTGTAATATTCCTGCTGGGGGAACGTCAGTGTCAGGATGGGGGGGTGTTGGTGTAATATTCCTGTTGGGGGAACGTCAGTGTCAGGATGGGGGGGTGTTGGTGTAATATTCCTGTTGGGGGGGAAGTCGGTGTCAGGATGGGGGGGACGTCGGTGTAATATTCCTGCTGGGGGAACGTCGGTGTCAGGATGGGGGGGTGTCAGTGTAATATTCCTGCCGGGGGGACGTCAGTGTCAGGATGGGGGGGTCTCGGTGTAATATTCCTGCTGGGGGGACATCAGTGTCAGGATGGGGGGTGTCGGTGTAATATTCCTGCTGGGGGGACGTCAGTGTCAGGATGGGGGGGTGTCAGTGTAATATTCCTGCTGGGGGGACATCAGTGTCAGGATGGGGGGTGTCGGTGTAATATTCCTGCTGGGGGGACGTCAGTGTCAGGATGGGGGGGTGTCGGTGTAATATTCCTGCTGGGGGAACGTCAGTGTCAGGATGGGGGGGTGTCGGTGTAATATTCCTGTTGGGGGGGATGTCAGTGTCAGGATGGGGGGGTGTCAGTGTAATATTCCTGCTGGGGGGGACGTCGGTGTCAGGATGGGGGGTGTCGGTGTAATATTCCTGCTGGGGGAACGTCAGTGTCAGGATGGGGGGGTGTTGGTGTAATATTCCTGTTGGGGGGGATGTCAGTGTCAGGATGGGGGGGTGTCAGTGTAATATTCCTGCTGGGGGGGACGTCGGTGTCAGGATGGGGGGTGTCGGTGTAATATTCCTGCTGGGGGGGACGTCGGTGTCAGGATGGGGGGTGTCGGTGTAATATTCCTGCTGGGGGGACGTCGGTGTCAGGATGGGGGGGACGTCGGTGTAATATTCCTGCTGGGGGGACGTCGGTGTCAGGATGGGGGGGTGTCGGTGTAATATTCCTGCTGGGGGGACGTCGGTGTCAGGATGGGGGGGTGTCGGTGTAATATTCCTGCTGGGGGGAACGTCGGTGTCAGGATGGGGGGGACGTCGGTGTAATATTCCTGCTGGGGGAACGTCAGTGTCAGGATGGGGGGGACGTCGGTGTAATATTCCTGCTGGGGGGACGTCGGTGTCAGGATGGGGGGGTGTCGGTGTAATATTCCTGCTGGGGGAACGTCAGTGTCAGGATGGGGGGGACGTCGGTGTAATATTCCTGCTGGGGGGACGTCGGTGTCAGGATGGGGGGGTGTCGGTGTAATATTCCTGCTGGGGGAACGTCAGTGTCAGGATGGGGGGGACGTCGGTGTAATATTCCTGCTGGGGGGACGTCGGTGTCAGGATGGGGGGGTGTCGGTGTAATATTCCTGCTGGGGGAACGTCAGTGTCAGGATGGGGGGGACGTCGGTGTAATATTCCTGCTGGGGGGACGTCGGTGTCAGGATGGGGGGGACGTCGGTGTAATATTCCTGCTGGGGGGACGTCGGTGTCAGGATGGGGGGGTGTCGGTGTAATATTCCTGCTGGGGGGACGTCGGTGTCAGGATGGGGGGGTGTCGGTGTAATATTCCTGCTGGGGGGAACGTCGGTGTCAGGATGGGGGGGACGTCGGTGTAATATTCCTGCTGGGGGAACGTCAGTGTCAGGATGGGGGGGACGTCGGTGTAATATTCCTGCTGGGGGGACGTCGGTGTCAGGATGGGGGGGTGTCGGTGTAATATTCCTGCTGGGGGAACGTCAGTGTCAGGATGGGGGGGACGTCGGTGTAATATTCCTGCTGGGGGGACGTCGGTGTCAGGATGGGGGGGTGTCGGTGTAATATTCCTGCTGGGGGAACGTCAGTGTCAGGATGGGGGGGACGTCGGTGTAATATTCCTGCTGGGGGGACGTCGGTGTCAGGATGGGGGGGTGTCGGTGTAATATTCCTGCTGGGGGAACGTCAGTGTCAGGATGGGGGGGACGTCGGTGTAATATTCCTGCTGGGGGGACGTCGGTGTCAGGATGGGGGGGTGTCGGTGTAATATTCCTGCTGGGGGAACGTCAGTGTCAGGATGGGGGGGACGTCGGTGTAATATTCCTGCTGGGGGGACGTCGGTGTCAGGATGGGGGGGTGTCGGTGTAATATTCCTGCTGGGGGGAACGTCGGTGTCAGGATGGGGGGGACGTCGGTGTAATATTCCTGCTGGGGGAACGTCAGTGTCAGGATGGGGGGGACGTCGGTGTAATATTCCTGCTGGGGGGGTGTCGGTGTCAGGATGGGGGGGTGTCGGTGTAATATTCCTGCTGGGGGGACGTCAGTGTCAGGATGGGGGGGTGTCTGTGTAATATTCCTGCTGGGGGGGCGTCGGTGTCAGGATGGGGGGGACGTCGGTGTCAGGATGGGGGGGACGTCGGTGTCAGGATGGGGGGGACGTCGGTGTCAGGATGGGGGGGGCGTCTGTGTCAGGATGGGGGGGTGTCGGTGTAATATCCCTGCCGGGGGAGGTGTGCAGGAAGTTCCTCTCATACGATGGACACGGTGAGCGTCTTCTATCCATTGCTGGGTTCTCCTTCTATGGATTCTGGGGGAACATTTTCATTTCTTCCTCAAACATTCCCTTCATTGGTTTTATTCCACCGCTAATATATACTCCGCATTGACCTTGTATGGCGCTTTCCTCTCTGAGGACTCCAAGTATTGGAGAGGCGTTGGCCGGGAATGGAACCCGGGTCAGCTGCTGGGAAGGCAGCTATGCTCACCACTGCACCACCAACGCAAGGTAGCGTGTCTTTGTAGTGTGGGAGGAAACCAGGTCAGGGATGGGCGGGACTGCTACCCAGACCCGCCCCTTTGTCAGGCAACCAGCGTATAGGGAAACAGCGGGCATTTCTAGATTGGTGGCGGGGAAAAGACGCCCGGGGGTAATATGAATTGTCCCTTCACATAGAATTGTTGGTTGTTGGGGGAGCAAATAATTATTTTACTCCATTTGTAACATTTGTATTGTAGGTTTTTTCTGGATTTTATGGTTGATTTTCTGTCTCTATAATGTAATAAATATAAATATACACACATATATATATCGGCGGTCGTCCGCTGTAACAAAGCCCCGCCTCCTCCTCACCCGTGATAGACGGAACACTGATACAATGCAGGGAAACTGTATCAGCGTTCCATCCATCATCATCGACGAGGAGGCGGGGCTTTGTGAGAGCGGACGGCCGCCGAACACATAACCAAAACAGAGGCTGTCTCCCGCCATGTCCTGGGGTCTTATCAAAGGTGCGGGTGCCGGTGGGCACGGTGAGGGTGCGGGTGCCGGTGGGCACGGTGCGGGTGCAGGAGGGTGCGGGTGCCGGTGGGCACGGTGCGGGTGCAGGAGGGTGCGGGTGCCGGTGGGCACGGTGCGGGTGCAGGAGGGTGCGGGTGCCGGTGGGCACGGTGCGGGTGCAGGAGGGTGCGGGTGCCGGTGGGCACGGTGCGGGTGCAGATGCGCTTAGTTTACCCAGTAGATGCTGCATTTCCCACCCTAGTCTTGTACTCGAGTCGATACGTTTTTCCATTTTTTGTGGTAGAATTAGGTACCTCGGCTTATACCCGAGTATACGGTATATATATTATATAATACCCCGGGAGAATCGGTATACAATGTAACAAGGTACGGGTGATGGGCTCTATAAATATGTATTCAGGGGAAGGAGGAGTATACAATGTAACAATGTGAGGGGTGCGGACTCTCCATGGAAGGTTACATTGTATGATGGAGACTTCATAGGAAATGTGTGCGGGAAACTTTCCATCTATGATGGGGGGAGGGGGGGCGCCCTATGGCTGGGTGTATACTGGATATACAGTATGATGTATATACGGTGTATACAGGACTGGTGATGACATCATTGCAGGAAGTAGCGGCTCTTCTCTCTCTGACTTTCACTTTTACTTTGAGAGTCTCTCTGGTTCTCGGGGATTGTTTCTGCCATCTCATGTCTGTTCAGTGCGGGACTTTCCTCCCCTCCCCCTCCCCCTCCTCTCCCCTCCTCCTCCTTGTGTCTGATCTTCTCTCCATTATCCACACATAATAGAAGGTTCTCATTGAATTTTACTGACTTATAAAGTTCTTCAGCTGAGAGAAAAATCTCCCAGAGTAAAGAGTCCGAGTATACCCCGGGGGAGGGCAGATTCTACCCCCCCCCTGTTTGAGATACGGGGGGGGGGGGCTTCGTGTTCCACCCCCCTGCCCCCCCCGGGACTATTGGGTTCCCAGCCCCTCCTCCCCATTCCAGGGGGATCAGAAATCGGAGCCTGCTTCCTCTTGAGTGGCCTTTTCTCCACCCACCTCCTATAGTTTTCTGTAGTGGGTGGAGCCTGCTGGCCCCTCCCACAGCTCTGCTTCCTCTCCTTGTGCAGGCTGACTGGTCTTGTCTCCGCCCCCTCCTGTAGTTTTCTGTAGTTGGTGGAGCCATGATCGGCCCCTCCCACAGCTCTGCTCTCTCGCCATATGCAAGCTGACCAGTCTTGTCTCCGCCCCCCTCCTGTAGTTTTCTGTGGTTTGTGGAGCTTGCTGGCCCCTCCCACAGCTCTGCTCCCTCTCCTTGTGCAAGCTGATTGGTCTTGTCTCCACCCCCTCCTGTAGTTTATTTTGTAGTGGGTGGAGCCTGCTGGGCCCCTCCCACAGCTCTGCTCTCTCGCCATGTGCAAGCTGACTGGTCTTGTCTCCGCCCCCTCCTGTAGTTTTCTGTAGTGGGTGGAGCCTGCTGGCCCCTCCCACAGCTCTGCTGGTTCCTTGTGTAGGGTGACGAGTTTTGTCTCCACCCCCCCCTGTAGTTTTCTGTAGTGGGTGGAGCCTGCTGGGCCCCTCCCACAGCTCTGCTCTCTCGCCATGTGCAAGCTGACTGGTCTTGTCTCCGCCCCCTCCTGTAGTTTTCTGTAGTGGGTGGAGCCTGCTGGCCCCTCCCACAGCTCTGCTGGTTCCTTGTGTAGGGTGACGAGTTTTGTCTCCACCCCCCCTGTAGTTTTCTGTAGTGGGTGGAGCCTGCTGGCCCCTCCCACCATCCTGTTCTCACCAAGGCTATGTACAGCACAGTGATGATGTCATTGCTACTTATACAACGTATCAAATTGTTTTCTTTTGTGTGTTGGGTATATATGGGAGGTGATCAGCTAGAGATCTGTGTCAGTGGAGGGAATCACCCCGATTTAGTAAATTATATTGGAACAAAAGGTAGGTAGTGGGATTCTAAGTACCCCTCCAGTCATCACACGAGTGCACTTATGTAAGAAAAAATATACAAAATCTTTATTTTAAGAATAAAAATGTTATTTTGTCATAGTGATAGCGGCACAACATTATCCACTACAAACCTGTATAGCTGTTTGACAAGATGAGGAACACGGGGCAACGCGTTTCGTGGAAATGATTGCTTCTTCAGGACCTCACAAGTCTATCCTAAGATATAAATATGAATATCATTTGCAAAACATGAAACATAATGACATTTATTTATAATAATCATTGGGTCTATCCCCGGGGAGAGACAAATGATCGTAGCTGGAAATGTGAATATATTGGGGGGGGGGGGGGGGAGGGGGGGTCCTCCATTATGTGGGATAAAATGAGATTTTTTTTCTCTTAATATAATTGTGTAATAAAATAGAAATCCAAAAATGAACGTGGCGAGGTGCTGATGTAACAGCTGTATAATATGTTCTCTAGATCAGTGCTCTACAAAAATAGAATGTAATACTTTTACAAGGTAATATCTGGGTTTGTGGAGGCACACACTGTGCATTTCTATCCTGAGGAATGGATGTAATGATTGGTTATCGTGTAGATGGTGTCGGGGGAGGGGAGGCGGGTTGGGTGTTCTCTGTGGATGATTTTTGTTACATTGATGAGATCTCATGACATTGTTTGTTTGTTCTTTTTTCAGTTTCGCAATCAGTATGACAACGACGTGACGGTCTGGAGCCCCCAGGTAAGCTCCGCCTTTGTCTAAACACATTTTATGTATCGCACAATTCTCTCCTCCTGAGATCCGCTCCGCCCCAAACATGTTCCGTCCCCCGGAGACGGGACAGACGCCTTGTGATCTTCCAGCATCAAAGCCGGCGGCACATTCAGATCAAAGCTGACGCTGCAGATTCATTCCACGGCGGCACCGGAGACAACGGCCTCCTTGTGTGTCTGTCCTGGCGTGTCCGGGAGATCAGAGAGATTGATGGGTCACACCCCCCTCCATCATCGGGGGGGGGGGGGGGGTCACACCCCCCTCCATCATCGGGGGGGGGGTAACACCCCCTCCATTGTCGGGGGGGGGGGGGGTCACAACTCCCCCCATCAATGGGGGAAGGGGGAGGGTCACCCCCCCCTTCCATCAACGGGGGGGAGGGTCACTGACCTTATAATAGAATTGTATGGAGGGGCGATATAACACATAGATCCGATCTGACTGAACACCCCCATCCCAGTGTGCGACCTCACTGAACCTGGAAGGGGAGGAGTTCAGCAGTGGAGATGGGCTGGAAATGGGAGGTGTTTAGGCAGTGATAGTTGGGAGGCCTGGAAGGGGAGGGGCTTAGGCAGTGGAAGGGGAGGGGTGTAGGCAGTGGTAGGGAGGTGGGCTGGAAGGGGAGGGGTGTAGGCAGTGGTAGGGAGGTGGGCTGGAAGGGGAGGGGTTTAGGCACTGTTAAGGAGGTGAGCTTGAAGGGGAGGAGTTGGGTCACTGGTAGGGAGGTTGGCTTGAACGGGAGGGGTTTAGGCACTGGTAGGGAGGTGAACTGGAAGGGGAGGGGTTTAGGCACTGGTAGGGAGGTGAGCTGGAAGGGGAGGGGTTTAGGCACTGTTGGGGAGGTGGGCTGGAAGGGGAGGGGTTTAGGCACTGTTGGGGAGGTGGGCTGGAAGGGGAGGGGTTTTGGGCACCGGTAGGGAGGTGGGCTGGAAGGGGAGGGGTTTAGGCACTGGTAGGGAGGTGGGCTGGAAGGGGAGGGGTTTAGGCACTGGTAGGGAGGTGGGCTGGAAGGGGAGGGGTTTAGGCACTGGTAGGGAGGTGGGCTGGAAGGGGAGGGGTTTAGGCACTGTTGGGGAGGTGGGCTGGAAGGGGAGGGGTTTAGGCACTGGTAGGGAGGTGGGCTGGAAGGGGAGGGGTTTAGGCACTGGTAGGGAGGTGGGCTGGAAGGGGAGGGGTTTAGGCACTGGTAGGGAGGTGGGCTGGAAGGGGAGGGGTTTAGGCACTGGTAGGGAGGTGGGCTGGAAGGGGAGGGGTTTAGGCACTGGTAGGGAGGTGGGCTGGAAGGGGAGGGGTTTAGGCACTGGTAGGGAGGTGGGCTGGAAGGGGAGGGGTTTAGGCACTGTTAGGGAGGTGGGCTGGAAGGGGAGGGGTTTAGGCACTGGTAGGGAGGTGGGCTTGAAGGGGAGAGGTTTAGGCACTGTTGGGGAGGTGGGCTGGAAGGGGAGGGGTTTAGGCACTGTTGGGGAGGTGGGCTGGAAGGGGAGGGGTTTTGGGCACCGGTAGGGAGGTGGGCTGGAAGGGGAGGGGTTTAGGCATTGGTAGGGAGGTGGGCTGGAAGGGGAGGGGTTTAGGCACTGTTGGGGAGGTGGGCTGGAAGGGGAGGGGTTTAGGCACTGGTAGGGAGGTGGGCTGGAAGGGGAGGGGTTTAGGCACTGGTAGGGAGGTGGGCTGGAAGGGGAGGGGTTTAGGCACTGGTAGGGAGGTGGGCTGGAAGGGGAGGGGTTTAGGCACTGGTAGGGAGGTGGGCTGGAAGGGGAGGGGTTTAGGCACTGTTAGGGAGGTGGGCTGGAAGGGGAGGGGTTTAGGCACCGGTAGGGAGGTGAGCTGGAAGGGGAGGGGTTTAGGCACTGTTAGGGAGGTGGGCTGGAAGGGGAGCGGTTTAGGCACTGGTAGGGAGGTGGGCTGGAAGGGGAGGGGTTTAGGCACCGGTAGGGAGGTGAGCTGGAAGGGGAGGGGTTTAGGCACCGGTAGGAAGGTGGGCTGGAAGGGGAGGGGTTTAGGCACCGGTAGGGAGGTGAGCTGGAAGGGGAGGGGTTTAGGCACCGGTAGGGAGGTGGGCTGGAAGGGGAGTGGTTTAGGCACCGGTAGGGAGGTGGGCTGGAAGGGGAGTGGTTTAGGCACCGGTAGGGAGGTGGGCTGGAAGGGGAGTGGTTTAGGCACCGGTAGGGAGGTGGGCTGGAAGGGGAGGGGGAGCGCAGTAGTAGCAGTAGTCCACTGATCTCCAGTGAGTGGGCGGCAGGCTGTACGAGGATCTACAATCGTGAACAGAACGATCACTGTCTACCTGTACACTGTGGCCGGGCCGTGCAAATCTCAACAACGGCTGAACAGAATTTTAAATCCTTCTATAGGTAGCACAGTTGACATTCTTCTATCCAGCTGTTGCCCCAGATGATGAGATTTCAGGCTCATTCTATAATAATTGGGAGGCTGAAATGATTACATTCAGTTTCAATAAATGAATATTCTATAAAATGTGTTTTTAATACCTCGTCCCCCTAATGGGTGCCCCTCCCCCGATATGATGAATGGTTCTGATTGTTGTCTCCTCTCCAGGGCCGGATCCATCAGATCGAGTATGCCATGGAAGCGGTGAAGCAAGGCTCCGCCACGGTGGGGCTGAAGTCCAAGACTCACGCCGTCCTCGTAGCTTTAAAGGTCAGTTTATTCCTCAACAGAGAGACAGGTTCTCTTTTAAATTGGTGCAATAACATTCCCATAGGGGGCGCTTCACACACTGCTGGATAATCAGAAACATCACACCGTTGGCTCTCGGTGAAATAAATAATAAGGGCAAAGCATCGGGGGGGGGGGGGGTTCATGCAGGTGCCCCATATTTCTTTTATAATTCAAAAATAAAGTATTGGTTTCTGACTGAATTAGTGCTTTAGTGTGGGGGGAGGGGACATTAGAGTGTAAGCTCCTCTGTACAGAGACTGATGTGATTGCTCGGTGATCTCTGTACAGCATTGTATAATGGTGTGTGACTGTGGGGGAGGGGACATTAGAGTGTAAGCTCCTCTGGTGATGATGGATTGCTGTGTTGTACAGAGAGCTCAGTCAGAGTTGGCCGCTCATCAGAAGAAGATCCTCAATGTGGACAATCACGTCGGCATTTCCATCGCTGGTCTCACCGCTGACGCCCGGCTGCTCTGGTATGACTTTACTCTGTTCTGTCTCCACCAATTACATCTGTTATCTGTATGGTAACAATTTATTATATTTAAAACTATCTTATCTCTCTTGCCCTCTCCTCTTGCCCTCTCCTCTTGCCCTCTCCTCTTGCCCTCTCCTCTTGCCCTCTCCTCTTGCCCTCTCCTCTTGCCCTCTCCTCTTGCCCTCTCCTCTTGCCCTCTCCTCTCGTCCCGTCGTCTCGTCCCGTCGTCTCGTCCCGTCGTCCGTCGTCCCGTCGTCTCGTCTCGTCCCGTCGTCTCGTCCCGTCGTCTCGTCCCGTCGTCTCGTCTCGTCTCGTCCCCTCGTCTCGTCGTCTCGTCCCGTCGTCTCGTCCCGTCGTCTCGTCCCGTCGTCTCGTCCCGTCGTCTCGTCCCGTCGTCTCGTCCCGTCGTCTCGTCCCGTCGTCTCGTCCCGTCGTCTCGTCCCGTCGTCTCGTCCCGTCGTCTCGTCCCGTCGTCTCGTCCCGTCGTCTCGTCCCGTCGTCTCGTCCCGTCGTCTCGTCCCGTCGTCTCGTCCCGTCGTCTCGTCCCGTCGTCTCGTCCCGTCGTCTCGTCCCGTCGTCTCGTCCCGTCGTCTCGTCCCGTCGTCTCGTCCCGTCGTCTCGTCTCGTCCCGTCGTCTCGTCTCGTCCCGTCGTCTCGTCCCGTCGTCTCGTCCCGTCGTCTCGTCTCGTCGTCTCCTCTCGTCGTCTCCTCTCGTCGTCTCCTCTCGTCGTCTCCTCTCGTCCTCTCCTCCTGTCCTCTCCTCTTGCCCTCTCCTCTTGCCCTCTCCTCCTGTCCTCTCCTCCCGTCCTCTCCTCTTGCCCTCTCCTCCTGTCCTCTCCTCCCGTCCTCTCCTCTTGCCCTCTCCTCCTGTCCTCTCCTCCCGTCCTCTCCTCTTGCCCTCTCCTCCTGTCCTCTCCTCTTGCCCTCTCCTCTTGCCCTCTCCTCCTGTCCTCTCCTCTTGCCCTCTCCTCTTGCCCTCTCCTCCTGTCCTCTCCTCCCGTCCTCTCCTCTTGCCCTCTCCTCCTGTCCTCTCCTCCCGTCCTCTCCTCTTGCCCTCTCCTCCTGTCCTCTCCTCCCGTCCTCTCCTCCTGTCCTCTCCTCCTGTCCTCTCCTCCCGTCCTCTCCTCCCGCCCTCTCCTCCCGCCCTCTCCTCTTGCCCTCTCCTCTTGTCCTCCCGTCCTCTCCTCTCGCCCTCTCTCGTCCTCCCGTCCTCTCCTCTTGCCCTCTAATATGGCATTATAGGTATGAAAGTTCTCTCAGCCTTTGTAAACTTTATAAGTGGAAGCCAGGATGGGGGCGCAGGGGGTGGAGTCGGGACACTTTCCCCGGTGACGGGTATAACTCAGTCTGTTTTTTATTTTGCAGTAACTTCATGCGTCAGGAGTGCCTGGATTCCCGGTTTGTCTTTGATCGCCCGCTCCCGGTCTCCCGTCTGGTGTCTCTGATTGGAAGCAGTATCCTTCTATGTACCGCGATTGCGAGATCTCTGATATCAGAATGCAGCGGGGTCACTCTGCGCCCCCCCCCCCAATCTCACTCGTTATTTAAACAGGAACTAAACCAGGGGTGCCCAACCAGTGGCCCGGGGGCCAAATGTGGCCCGCGGAGCCCTCTGATGTGGCTCGCGACCTCCTGCTCTGGGATGGCGGATTGGCAAGTCCAGATTGTGGGTTGGCGACCCACCATCCCAAAGCAAGAGTGTTGTGAATGAAGCCGGCGGTAGAGGAAGCAAATGGTTGCGGAGCAGAGCCGCATCAGCTGACCTGAATGGAAGACTGTTGTTAAAGGTAAGTTTATGACTAAAATCAGTGTGTATGTGGGCATATCTGGGCTGCTTTCAAACTGATCCGCAGGTGCAGCGCAGAACACCTGCAGGTGACCTGCACTGAGCCATAGACTTCTGCCATTACCTGCGGGTTTGGTGCACGTCAGAAAGCGCACCAACCCTGCAGGATATAATAGAAGTCTATGACAAAGTACAGCTAAGCCACAGGTGCCTTGCCCTGCACCCTCAGTGTGGGTAAACCACAGCGCGTCAGTGTGAAGGCAGCCTTAGGCTGCTTCTGACACGATCAGAACCTCCGTTCACCTTTATTGAACCAGAGATGTAAACGGACTTGTGGCCAGTTACACCCACCTACCTCAAATCTAATAAAAAAAAGACGGGGGGGGGGGGGGGAGCCATCCCTTTCCATCTGGGCAGATCTTATGTGAGGGCGCATAGAGTTGAGCGGGCTGTGTCTGTCAGCTCTGCATATGCGGCGTGCACTTGGACCTGTCATCCTCCCACTTGTTGTGGCCGGTGACTAGTTACCAATTTACTTACGTGGCCCTCGCTCTTCAAAAGGTTGGGCACCCCTGAACTAAACTCTGGGAGCCAAAATATTCCTAAATGCAAAACAAATGTAACATATATACAATCTAATATATCAGGAGTGCCTAGGCACAGGAGGTGCCCCATCGCCGGGGGGGGGCCGCACAGGAAGTGCCCTGATAGTTTTCAGACTTATTCCAGGTAAAATATTTCCAGGACACTGCTTAGGCACAATTATCATTACTAGATAATCCTATGACAGAGCAAATCCTTTTGACCCGACGGTGGGGGGGGGGGGGGCACGGAGGAGGTGCCCTGGAATTGGGTGCGGAGGAGGTGCCCTGGAATTGGTGGGTGCGGAGGAGGTGCCCTGATAGTTTTCATGCTTATTGTGGGTAAAATATTTGCAGGACACTGCTTGGGCACAATTTATTACTAGATATTCCTATGTATATTCCCCCCGGGAGGACATCAAAGCCCCGCACTTAGCCCATGTAGGTAGCGGGTGGGCAGCCTGTCCGGCGGCTTTCTTCTTCCTCCTGTGGTGTGGAACAAGGCACCTTACACCGCGCATGCCCCTCCTTTTCTTTCTAGGCGTCCAATAGGATCAGCCAATAGGGAAACGGGTATCAGACCTGCGTTTTCCTGATTGCTCAAGAGGCGATTTCATGTTACAAAAACACATTCTGAAGCCTATTAGAGCCTCTGGCTAGGAATGTATCTCTCCATTAACCATATGGGGGGGGGGAGGGTGGCGTCCTTAATGGACGGGCCACCTCTGGTGAGCATGGAGAAGTCTTCTCAGACTCGATCTACAAGAAGTGTGATGATCGATGACCTGCCGCTGACCCGTTCCGTATCATATCGGGCGATAGAATGTCATGTTGCTCTTCTTCTCCTTCCTTCTCTCTTCTCTTTCTTCTCCTTCTTCTTCTTTCTTTTCTTTCTTATTTCTTCTCCTCCTTCTCTTTTCTTTCTTCTTCTTCCTTCTCCTCCTCCTCCTCCTCCTCCTCCTTCTTTTCTTTTCCTTTCTTTTCTTTTCCTTTCTTTTCTTTTCCTTTCTTTTCTTTCTTCTCCTTCCTCTTCTTCTTTCTTCTCCTTTCTCTTCTTTCTTCTCCTTCTTCTTTCTTCTCCTTTCTCTTCTTTCTTCTCCTTCTTCTTTCTTCTCCTTTCTCTTCTTTCTTCGTCTTCCTGTGTGAATTTTTTTTCCTTAATCTTTGTCAGAAACACAAATTCCAACCCAGCGCTATGGGCGGAGACCTTACGGCGTGGGGCTGCTGATCGCAGGCTATGATGTAAGTAGTCGGGTTGTGTAGGTGGAAGGCGATTGGTCTTTGTTCACCCCCAGAAAAAAAATCTGAAAGTCGTGGGAATGACTCCTAGTGGAGATTATTTACTAATTGTGGATGCCGGAAATACTACACACCGAAAATCTTCACGGACGTCATTCCGCCGCCGCACTTCTCATACACTTGCTGGCTATTTCCGGCTGTCAGGATGACAGCTGGGAGTTGCTGTGTAAATGGTGTAACTGCAGAAGCTGCTGCTGTCAGGTGACAGACTGTCTGACACCGGGGTTTAAAAACCTTATCAGGAGGAAATGAGAGGGAGAAAAAAGAAAGATTGTGGTTGATTTAATAAAGGCAAATCCGCTTTGCACTACAGGCGCACTTGGAAGCGCAGTCACTAGATCTGAGGGGGACAACTAAGGAAAATAAACAGCGTCTTTGCTTGTAACTGATTGGAAGATAAAATCAGCAAAGCTCCCCCCCCCCCCCCCCCCCCAGATCTAAAGCGACTGCACTTCCAAGTGCGCAAAGTGGATTTGCCTTTCGTAAACAAACCCCAATGTTTCTAAACATTGATCAGACAGGAGATAAAAGCAACATTGTTTATAAACATTGATTGGACGGGAGATAAGAAGATAGAAAGCAACACTTTATAAAAATTGATCAGACGCAGATTGAGAGATAGAAAATAACATTGTTTATAAACATTGTTCAGACCGGAGATACAAAGCAACATTGTTTATAAACATTGATCAGATGGGAGATAGAGAGATACAAAGTAACATTGTTTATAAACATTGATCAGATGGGAGATAGAGAGATACAAAGTAACATTGTTTTCACCATGAGAAGTCCTAATTTGTTCTTGTAAAACAATATAGATATTTTGATAAAAAAAGGTTTGTTTAGCTCTTGGAATCGCCTCCTTTTGATATCTCCTGGTAGTGATAACACATTCCTGTATCTCCCCCCCCCCCCCCCCGGCAGGACATGGGGCCGCACATCTTCCAGACCTGCCCCTCTGCAAACTACTTTGACTGCAGGGCGATGTCTATCGGGGCGCGCTCCCAGTCCGCCCGCACCTACCTGGAGAGACGCATGACGGAGTTCAGCGATTGTGAGTCCGGGGTGTTTTATATATGGGGGGGGGGGGTTCTGGAGAGGGTGGCCATAGTGTGCGGGGGGGGGGGGGGTGTTTCTGGAGAGGGTGGGGCATGGTGTGGGGGAGGGGTAATTGGAAGTGGCAGAGCAGCTAGGAGACGGCCTCCATTTCTACACCAGACCAAATTCTCCCCCGGCCTCCCCTTCAGTCTTGCACAGGTGTAGCGGCTCCTCTCCTGGACTGAAACGGCTTCCTCTGATTTCACTGCACACTGTGAGCTTCTCACCATGTGCATTAGAAGCTGCAGCAAGTCAGATAGAGCCCCGCCCCATTTCCCGGCTGGAGGACATCTAGAATCTAGCCCTTTCCTCCCCACCCTGACTGCCCCTGGCCCCGCCCCTTTCATTAATTGGATTCAGTTCAATGGGGTAGGCACCCTGGGGCTCTCCAGCTGTTGTGGAACTACATTTCCCATGAGGCATTGCAAGGCTGGCAGTTAAAATTACTCCCAGAGGCATGGTGGGGCTTGTAGTTCCTTCCCCTGCTCTAAGTCATATGTGGGCGTTACCTATGCAAATACAGCCTGCCTAGGAATGCCCACTCCTCCAGATTGACACCCACCCATTAAGACAGTTTAATATTTGCATAACTCCTCCCACTGCTTGCATCATGGCTGAGCGCTCCTGAGAGGAGAGATGAGGCCGGGGGCTGGGATGTAATCAGGAAGCGATGTACCGCCCCCTGCCGGACCCTCCCACCCCCTCCCACCCGCCATGATCTACATTGCATAGAGAAACACAGAGACCTGGTTATGACATCACTGAGGCTTACATAGGATCGGTCATGAAAATGGAAGCCTCATTAGCATATTGATGAGAGGAGAATGGGGGGGGGGGGGACCAGGGAGGGCAAAGTCATTATTTACTCTTGTCCCTGACCCATGTGATTGGTTATTCCCATACAGGTAATCTGAATGAGCTTGTGAAGCACGGACTGCGCGCCCTCAGAGAGACTCTTCCTGCAGAACAAGACTTGACCACTAAGGTGACGTCACATCTCCCTACCCCCACCCCCCACCACTAAGGTGACATCACACCTCTCTGCCCCCACCACTAAGGTGACATCACATCTCCCTGCCCCCACCCCCACCACTAAGGTGACATCACATCTCCCTGCCCCCCTCCCCCACCACTAAGGTGACATCACATCCCCCCTCCCCCACCACTAAGGTGACATCACATCCCCCCTCCCCCACCACTAAGGTGACATCACATCTCCTACCCCCCACCACTAAGGTGACATCACATCCCCCCTCCCCCACCACTAAGGTGACATCACATCTCCCTACCCCCACCACTAAGGCGACATCACATCTCCCATATATCTATATCTTTTTTTTTTTTTTTTTCTATTATTATATCATTTTTATATGTATGTATGTGGGACTTGCTGTCTGTTTAGCGCAGGGGAGGGGCCTAGCTGCCAGTGTGGTGCAGGGGGAGGGGCCTCGCTGCCAGTGTGGCGCAGGGGGAGGGGCCTCGCTGCCAGTGTGGCACAGGGGGAGGGGCCTCGCTGCCAGTGTGGCGCAGGGGGGAGGGGCCTCGCTGCCAGTGTGGCGCAGGGGGGAGGGGCCTAGCTGCCAGTGTGGCGCAGGGGGGAGGGGCCTAGCTGCCAGTGTGGCGCAGGGGGAGGGGCCTCGCTGCCAGTGTGGCGCAGGGGGGAGGGGCCTCGCTGCCAGTGTGGCGCAGGGGGGAGGGGCCTCGCTGCCAGTGTGGCGCAGGGGGGAGGGGCCTCGCTGCCAGTGTGGCGCAGGGGGGAGGGGCCTAGCTGCCAGTGTGGCGCAGGGGGGAGGGGGCCTAGCTGCCAGTGTGGCGCAGGGGGGAGGGGGCCTAGCTGCCAGTGTGGCGCAGGGGGGAGGGGGCCTAGCTGCCAGTGTGGCGCAGGGGGAGGGGGCCTAGCTGCCAGTGTGGCGCAGGGGGGAGGGGGCCTAGCTGCCAGTGTGGCGCAGGGGGGAGGGGGCCTAGCTGCCAGTGTGGCGCAGGGGGGAGGGGGCCTAGCTGCCAGTGTGGCGCAGGGGGGAGGGGGCCTAGCTGCCAGTGTGGCGCAGGGGGGAGGGGGCCTAGCTGCCAGTGTGGCGCAGGGGGAGGGGCCTAGCTGCCAGTGTGGCGCAGGGGGGAGGGGCCTAGCTGCCAGTGTGGCGCAGGCAGGGTACAGACCTGGCCTCCTGTTGACAGGTAAGGAGGTTTTATTGGTGTCAGAAGATTCTGGGGCAGTGTGCTGCCTCTTTATTACCCCGGAGTGGTGTCAGGTTTGTGTTCTCTCTGGTGTGAAGTTTGGCTCTGGTGTTTTGTGTCTGTGCTGGGCGGAGTCCTGAATCAGCCAATAGCGATGATCCGTGTGAGGGGAAATAACATGAGAATTTCTGTCTGCAGAACGTGTCGATCGGCATTGTGGGGAAGGAGATGGAGTTCACCATCTATGACGATGACGAGGTGGCCTCCTTCCTGGAAGGGCTGGAGGAGCGACCGCAGAGGAAGGTCAGTGATTTCAGACAACTTGCTTCCTTTTTTTATTATTTAGTTTATTTATTTTTTTATAGATGAGGCGGGCCTAGATCCTCTGTCAGCGGGGGCTGGGAGATCTTCTCTCTCTGTCCTGGGGAAAGCACAGGAAGTGAAGAGAAATCTCCCCCTGTAGGGGACACAAATGGCAACAAAAGCCCCCGACACATACAGCATTGGCGTCGGAACGTGTCGGTTGAGTGACGTCGCTTGCGCACCTCCCGCAGCACCCCAACCCCCTAACCGGCCCGTCACTACCATTCCTACCATGTGACTCGGGGGCAATACTGACGTCTGTGACCTCCAACACCTCAGTACGGAGGAGCGGCATTGTCACTCTGGGACAGGACTCCTCCCCCTCCTCCTCCTCCTCACTATAACACAGGGAGGTGTTCTGTAGTCCCGAATGGGGATTTAAAGCTGAATTCCAGGCTGACGCCTAACTAGTCTAATAAAGACCCCAAAACCTCTCCATAAAGAGGACCTGTCACTGCCGGCTGTGATCACCGAGGAGGTTTACATTCCTTCTGACAGCAATAAAAGGGATCAAAAAAAAAAAAAATTAAAGGGACAGTGTAAAAATAAATAATAAAAAAAAAAAGCGCCCCACCTCCCTGCAGAAAGACGCCCGCGACCGTCCCGCGCCTGTGAGGTATCGCCGCAAACGTCAGATCACCGGCCGTCATTCCAGCACCAGACCCCCCTCTGTACATCTGGAATGGTGACCTATAAAGGCTTTTAAAGCCACGCCTACTGATGGTAAAAATTGTATGTAGATTGTCGCCGTTGCACAGTCATGCCTCGTTTTAAAGTGTGACGTGTTTGGTATCTTTTTACTCGGCGTAACGTTTGTTATATTTTACAAAAAAAATAGTGATTTGTGTTTTTATTTTTATTTTATTTTTTTGCATTCATATTCAAAAAAAAAGTAATTTTTTTTTTTAATTTTTTTTTCAAAAGAGGCGTTTGAAAAAAAAAAAAATGGAAAAACCCACCAATGTATTTATTTATTCTATAAGGTCTCTGCTTTAAAAAAAAGGGTGTGTGTGTGTATATGTATGTATATGTATGTGTATATGTGTGTGTGTGTGTGTGTGTGTGTGTGTGTGTATATATATATATATATATATATATATATATATATATATATATATATACATATATACATATATACGCAAATATAATGTCTGGGGGTTCCAAGTAATTTTCTAGCAAAAATTGTGATTAAGTGTAAGCAGTTAACCACTTCAGCTCCAGAAGATTTACCCCCCCCCCCCTCCCCTTCCTTCATAACCAGCACGTCGTACTTTAAAATTGATGTCCCCCCCAAATAGAGCTTTCTTTTGGTGGTATTTGATCCTCTCCGTTTTTAGGTTTTTCTTTTTTTTTTTTTTTTTTTTTTTTTTTTTGCACAAAAAAAAAAAGCGACAATTTAAAAAAAAAAAAAAAAAAAAACAATATTTTTTTACTTTCTGCTATAATAAATCTGATATAAAAAAAAAAAAAAAATTATAATATATATATATATCAGATTTATTATAGCAGAAAGTAAAAAAATATTGTTTTTTTTTTGTTTTGTTTTTTTATTTCTTCATCACTTTTGGCCAATATGTATTCTGCTACATTTTTGTAAAAAAAATAAATAAATAAAAAATAATCCCAATAAGCGTTTGTGCAAAAGTTATCACATTTAAAAAATAGGGGATATTTTTATGGAATTTTCATTTATTTAGGATTTTACTAGTAATGACGGCGATCGGTGACTTATATCAGGACTGCGATACTGTGGCCGGCCATCTAATACTAGTGAAATTTTTTTTGGGGGGGACCAGTGACACCAATACAGTGATCAGTGCTAAAAAATATGCACTGTCACTGTACTAAAGACACTGGCAGGGAAGGGGTTAGTATCAGGGGCGATCAAAGGGTTAAATGTGTCCCTAGGGAATGCTTGCCAACTGTGGGGGGGGAGGGGGGAGAGGTGCTTCAATTGTGGGAAGACACAGATCCATGGTCCTGCTTAGCAGAAACTCAGGATCTCTGTCTTCCCTCCCAACAGAACGGTGATCTGCCTTGTTTACATCGGCCGACCGCTGTTCTGCCTCTGTTGGGGGAACAATCGACGGACATCGTGGTCCGCCGGACCCACCGATTGGCTCTCGCTGTGCCCAATCACAGCGGGAGCTGGTTCGCCGGCGCGGCACGTGCGCACCGCAAACACGGAAGTAAGAATCTCATACAGGTCGCTGTGCATGTCCGTGGGGGGCGGTAACCTGGAATTCTACTTTAATACTTTCACAACTCCACCAAATAAATATTTTGGAGTCGTCCCCCCCCCCCCGATATCATTGCTTGTAGCAGCCAATCAGAAGTTGCCATTCCTTCCACCCAAACAGAACTGGAATTAGCAGTATTTTCTCTGTGCCCACACTGGGGGGGGGGGGGGGGGGGGAGGGGCGGCATTATTATCCTCACCGGTGTCACTATGGGATTTCCTGTGTGTGATTATTATAGTGAATTTTTCCTCTCCTCTCCTTAGGTGGCGCCCCCCGCAGAGGACGTGGCCGACAAACCAGAGGAGCCGATGGAGCACTAGAGTTCGTTTTTTGTTTTTTTACATTCCTGTTTAGTTGACCATCACTGTCCTCCCGGGTACGGGGTGTACACTCGTCTCTACCCCCCCCCCCCCCCAAGTATGGCATGTACACCCGACTCCCCTCCCCCCCGGCGGGGCTGAACAGAAATGGTTCTTTTTCTATGACTTGTGTTGCTTTGATCACTAATGAGGTGAATAAAATAAAATAAAATTTCCTTGATTTTGAATTTTATTATTAAAAAGTTTTGATTTTAAGTTTATGTATCACAGACAGTGACCGTTTCTATATAATAATGATATCAGACACAGTGATTGTAAACCTCTCAGACATGAAATCTGAACAAAGCACTTCCGTCTATAGTGTGAACTTGTCTCAGTCCAGAGCACTGCACGCTTCTAGCCACTTCTGACTGTCTATGATGTCATCACATGATGAGCTCGGGACCCCGCCCTGCATCCCCCAGCATGTGACTGACAGCCTCAGCTGTGCATGTTTTTTCTATTCCCTCCACTCGGGTCTCAAATTACACCCAGCTCCTATGCTGTGCAGTGTGTGTGACATCAGATACACTCCCCTCCCCGCTGTCTGGTAGTTCATACGATATTATTTTGGTAACATCCACTGTGTATGTTGCAGTGACTTCAACATACTCACTCCTTTTACGTGTTTCGCCCCATGGCTTCTTCAGGAAGTATCCCTTTCCCGCCGAGCGTATGCAGATGTGCGTACTTGGCTTCCGGGGGGTATACCGGGATGATGCCGTTTTTTTCAGCAGGCGATTGGCTATCCAGCCATAACAACCGATGCAGCTAAAAGCCGCTCGGCTGTTATGCCGGAGGAGCGGGAGGGGACGTCCCCCCTCCCGCCGCCTCTCACCGCTGTTACCGGTGCTCCCGCTCGATCGGGAGCACCGATTAGTGATCTGACGCCTCCGGCCGCTGGAGAGGAACTGGAATGACACCGTAATCGGCTTCATTCCAGTATCCTCATAGTAAACACGGAAGCGACGTCATGACGTCACTTCCCGTTTACTCGGCTGCCAGTGGCGCCGGATTTAAAAAAATATCCGGTATTCAGAATCGCCGTTTTCGGTGATCTGAATACATTGAAGTGTAAAGGAGGGGTGGGGGGTCTTTTAGACCTCCGATCCCTCCATAAAGAGGACCTGTCACCGCCTATTACTGTCACAAGGGATGTTTACATTCCTTGTGACAGCAATAAAAGCGATCAAATATATATATATTTTTTTTAAAACAATTTAGTAATTTTAAAATAAATAAAAAAAGAAAATAAATTTTTTTAAAGCGCCCGCCGTCCCCTGTGAGCTCGCGAAGCAAAGAAAACGCATACGGAAGTCGCGCCCGCGTATGTAAACGGTGTTCAAATCACACATGTGAGGTATCGCCGCGATCGTCAGAGCGAGAGCAATAATTCTAGCACTAGACCTCCTCTGTAATACTAACCTGGTAACCGTAAAAAAAATTTAAAGCGTCGCCTATTGAGATTTTTAGGTACCGTACTTTGTCGTCAATCCACGAGTGCGTGGGATTATAAAGTGTGACGTGTTTGGTATCTATTTACTTGGCGCAACATTATCTTTCACATTACGCAAAAAAATTGGGCTAATTTTACTGTTTTTTTTCTTTTTTTTTTTTTTTTTTATTCATGAAAGTGTCCCTTTTCCCAAAAAGTTGCGTTTAAAACACCGCTGCGCGAATACCGTGTGACATAAAATATTGCAACAATCGCCGTTTTATTCTCTAGAGTCTCTGCTAAAAATATATATATAATGTTTGGGGGTTCCAAGTAATTTTCTAGCAAAAAATATGGATTTTAACTTGTAAACACCAAATGCCAAAAAATAGGCTTAGTCATGAAAGGGTTATATATGCATACAGGATACTACCAAAGACCCAAAAGTATATGTAAGATTCAAAGTATTATGGATTTAAATTGGGGTTATTGTGTTTGGGTGTTTTTTGTTTTTATCTATGAGTACCGATACTTTCGGTCAAGTACTCGCTGATATCGATTACTGATACTCTGTGGTGCGATTTGTGTCAACACAAAACAAAATCGGTGCAATAAGAAATAATGGAAACTCGGATGATTCGTTCCGCAACAATTTATTGATAAGTCCTTCGGTTTATAGTCCATAAAAAAAAGATTCTAGCGATGTGATTGGTTGTGTAACTATAAAACGTCCGTCCACAAGGGGATTCGAAGCAAAATCCAGCAGGAGCTCCAGAGTATAAAAGAGAAGAGAGGAGCCTCTAAGTGTAGCAATGTGTTTCTAAATGTTGTACCTTCATTAAATGTAACCATATTGCTACACTTAGAGGCGCCTCTCTCTTCTCTTTTAGGCTGGGTTCACACTGCTGCGATGCGGGAAACGCTGCGAATCCGCGGCGGGTTCCCGCATCGCATGCCTCCCGGCGGCAGTTCACATTGCCCTATGCGAACTGCTGGGAGTGTCAGTGAAATCTTATTGACACCCCCAGATCAGTTCACATATCGCAGTGCGATCTGCAAACTCGGACAGGAATCGGATTGCATGGTGTGAACACCCAATGTGATCCGATTCTGCTGCGGACCAAAAAAAGGGTCCCGTGCGAGTTTGGGGCGGGTGCGATGCGAATTCAGCCATACTATCTGTATACTATCTGTATGGCTGAACTCGAATCGCACAGAGATCGGATGCGATTTGCACTGCAGTGCGGTGCAAATCCCATCCGTTCTCATAAACCGCTGCAATGTGAACCCAGCCTTACACTCAGTTGTGACACGACTCGTATACAAGTCAAAATGTATTTAAAAATGTTGCTCTTCTTGCAAAACGCTCTGGAACCAAGGTTGTAGAGAGTGTATGTATGTGTCCCCTAGATACAAACAGGAGACAACAGGAAGTGAGAGGAAATCTCCCCCTCGGATGGGAAATTCTCTCCTGTAAGAGTTATTATGGGAAGGCTGGGTCTCCTCTCCACTGATGCTTTATCACCAATCCTTGTTTCCACAACAACCCACATTTTTCAAAATCCAATTGTCATTGGGACAGAAATTGAGGTGAAATCTTCTGAACGGGGCACAGACAGCATGCGCAGCGCGTGCCTGGCTGTGAAGCCACAGCTGGGCGCCCACGGTGACCATGCCGGCGCCACAGAGTGGAGGGGGGAGGAGTGGGGCTTCAAATCCCCCCCACCCCCACCCTGGACCCTGGGGCAGGTAAGTGTCTGGTTATTAAGTCAGCATCTGCAGTATTTATAGCTGCTGACTTTTTTTTTTTGTTTTTAAGCGGAATTCCACTTTAACCACTTGAGATCCGGGCTATAGCCGAATGAGTGCTACAGCGCGGATCTCCTTTTCCGGGACGACGTCAATAGACGTAGTCCCGTGCACGAGTGGCCTGCGCGCCCCCTGTGATCGGCGAGTCTGAGACTCGCCTGATCACCGATCCGAGCAAGGGGTCGATCCCGAGCCCTTATCACGTGATCAGCTGTCAGCCAATGACAGCTGATCATGTGATATAACGGAGCCGGTAATCGGCTATTATTCCTCCTCGCGCTGACAGCGCAAGGAGAAAAAAAGAAAAGCTGATCACCGGCGGCCGTGATCGGGACATTAGTCCCGATCATGGCCAGCCCTGCCAGTGCCCACCTGCCAGTGCCCACCTGCCCCCTCACAACTACACATAATAAAAAATTAGTGCCCCCCGTCAGTGCCGCCCAGCAGTGCCCACAGTGCCACCCAGCAGTGCCCACAATCTGCCTCAACAAAGGTGCTGCACCCCAGTGCCACATATCCGTGCCCATCAGTGTCATCTACCAGTGCCCAGCAGTGCCGCCCATCAGTGTCATCTAGCAGTGCCACCTATCAGTCCCATCTATCAGTGATACCTATCAGTGCCCATCTGTGCCATCTTATCTGTGCCCATCTTTGCCCATCAGTGCCGCCTTATCTGTGCCTATTAGTGCTGCCTTAACTATGCCTATCAGTGCCCACCAATGCAGCCCATCAGTGCCCACCAGTGCCGCCTCATCAGTGAACTTCAATGAAGGAGAAAAATAACCTGTTTGCTAAATTTTATAACAAACTATTAAACATGATTTTTTTTTGCATCTTTTTTTGTTTGTTTAGCAAAAAATAAAACTCCGATCTGTAATTAAATACCACCAAAAGAAAGCTCTATTTGTGGGAAAAAAATGATAAAAATGTCATTTGGGTACAGTGTTGTATGACCGCGTAATTGTCATTCAAAGTGCATCAGCGCTGAAAGCTGAAAATTGGTCTGGGACTGAGGGGGGTTTAAGTGCCCAGTAAGCAAGTGGTTAAGGACAAATCTACAGACCCGTCCTGGTTTGTAACCCGGGGACCCCCTGTATATAGAAAGGGGATTGAAGCACCATCTAGTGGACAGTTTACAAAAATCTTGGAACTCGCTGTACATATCTGGGCAAATAATCCACATGGGTGTCTCGGTCTCCGCCGATGGTAGAAGATCAGGTGCTCGGAGGGCTGGGGGTGAAGTTCCGGGACTCCGTGGGTATGGGGCGGAAGTGATGGCAGTGTGGGGGTTGGAACGCCTGTACATCTTCTCCAGCGCCCCTGATTTTCTACCATCAGCGGACTGAGGCACTTATGTGGAGTATTGGGCCAGATATGTACAGCGAGTTCTAACCTTTTTTTTTTTTTTAACTGTCCACTAGATGGCGCTTCAATTCTCATTATATATATATATATATATTTTTTTTTTAATTGAAGCGCCATCTAGTGGACAGTTCAAAAAACATATATATAAAAAAATATATATATATTTATTTGTTTTTTAAACTGTCCACTAGATGGCGCTTCAATTCTCATATATATAATGAATTGAAGCGCTATCTAGTGGACAGTTTAAAAAACAAAATGTGTGTGTGTGTGTGTATATGTGTGTGTGTGTGTATATATATATATATATATAAAAATAATGAATTGAAGCGCCATCTAGTGAACAGTTTAAAAAAACAAATATATATATATAATAAATATATTTATTTGTTTTTTAAACTGTCCACTAGATGGCGCTTTAATTCATTATTTATTTATTTATATATATATAATGAGAATTGAAGCGCCATCTAGTGGACAGTTTAAAAAAAAAAAAATATATATATATATATATATATAATTATTATTATTATTTATTTATTTTTTCAGTGCAGTTCACACCGATTCATTTTGTATTGATACAAATCGCACCGCAAAGTATCTTAGGCATTTGGCCCGATACCAATACTCGTCCCAATGCTTGGTATCCGTATTGGTACATCCCTAATTTCGATAATTAATGTACAAAGAGATAAAAAAAAAAAACACAACCCCACACCAACCGCCCACTCAATCATCAGATCCCCACCGGGGACGTGTCGCTGGGATGGATGAGCGGAGAGTCTGGGATCACGGCGGGGGAGGGTATGTTTGGCTAGAATTGAACTCCTATGGATAGAAAACATATTTTGGTACCATAGAGATGTTTTGGAGACGGGATGTGACGTCACATGATCGATGAAGGGGGGGGGGGGGGGTCCTGCGTTGCTCCGGAATGTCGCCATTATATATCCTTATGTGATCTCTGAATAAAGCTTTGGCTCCATTGCGGAGGTCCTGGCGGCCATCTTGCTTTGCTCTGTCGTTGGGTGACAACTCTCTCCCAGCCTCCGAATTGTACTCCGACGGTTGTCACACAATTTCATATGGAGAGTTCAGCACACACACACGACACGGTCCCCCTGTTGTCACCGTTGAGGAGCCCCCACCCTGAGATACGCCGCGTAGCCACCGCTGGAGGGTATGGGGGTGGGAAGTGGCTGCAAAGAGGCCGCAGGAGATCAGCAGCACTGAGCTGTACCAAAGGAGGAGGGGGGGAGGTAAAAAAATAAAATAAAGATGTTCACCTCTATTTTAATATGACTACTGCTGCGCATTGAAGCTGTCTGCACACGTTCCTGTCCTCCCTCACAACTTCATTTCCTGTTCCTTTACAATTCAATGTTCTCATTTTGATTGTAAGATATTTTGAAGGCCGTCTGCAAATTCTACAACTCGAAGGATAAAGCCGTTACTTCAGGAACAAAAACTGTCATGTAAACGGATTCCTCAATAGACACAAAGGATGTCAGTCCAGCCTTTGCAAACCCAGATATTACCATGTGAATGTGGTGGTGACATCATCATCACCGTACATTGCCTGTGCAGGGGGGGGCAGAACTGTGGGCAGGGCCCAGCAGGCTCCACCTATTGCGGGAGGGGGGGGGCGGAGACAAGACCAGTCACCCTGTACAAGGAGAGAGCAGAGCTGTAGGAGGGGCCCATCAGGCTCCACCCACTACAGAAAACTACAGCAGAGGGCGGAGATGAGACCAGTCTCCCTGCACAAGGAGAGGGGGCAGCAGTGGGCGGTCTTTATTACAGGAAGTCCCACATTGGATGACGGCACAGATCTGGAAGAGATACACGAAGATCACCGAAATTCTAGGAGAAGTCTCATGATGAATGGATTTAGACGATAAATTATCCCAGACGTCAGTGGCGGCCCGGCGTCCATAGTGGGCTCCTCCCCCCCCCCACCCTAATGCGGGGCGCCGGACACATGGATTGTAATGAGGTTTTTTTTTTTTCTTTTTTTTTAGAAGCGCGTGATTTGAAGCCAGAGGCTCTAATTGGCTTAAAAAAAATAAAGGTGGGCTCTGCGCCCCGGGCCCACCCAGTTGTGTGACATTAGCGAATTAATATTTGCTATTGCCTTCCTGTTTCTCCTCCCGGCCAGTCAGGAAGGCTGGTCCCGAGACCCATTTGGCTTGTCTTTTGGGGTCGATGGTTCCTGTAATTGCCCCCCCCCCCCCCCCGGAGTCGTCCTGTAATTTAGCGCCCGGTTCCTCGTGGCGGGACGTCTCCTCAGGACACAGCGGGGGAAGGTAATGGATCCAGGTGGGAAGTTTGGCGGAGAGTCGGATTTTTCTGTAATTCCCGACCACACCCCTTCCATAACAGATGAGCTTGTCCTCTGAACCTGACATGGGGGGGCGGCTCCCATTGCAAAACATCTGGCGTGGCACAGTGCCCGGAGTGGGCGAGGCCGGACATGTGACACCCTCTACTGGCCTGCGCTGATGTTCTGGGAGGAAAAACTGAAGTTTCATCTGCTTCTGTTTCACCTCCCTGGTCCGCCCCCCCCCCCCCCCCCATCAACAGACCTTTCCGTTTTTATTACAGGTCTCTGTGCTTCTCTATGCGATGCGGGCAGATCATGGCTGGTGGGAGGCCTCCGGAGCCCTCAGCCCTGATGCAAGCAGTGGGAGGAGCTATGCAAATGTCATAATGCTTAGATGGGCGGGTGTCAGTTGGGAGGAGTGGACGTTCCCAGGTGTCTTCAGAAACCATCCTCCTAAAGCCCACCAATGAACCTGAACCCGGAATCTGGGGGGGCTTTATACCTCTCCCACTGACCTGTGAAGTAATAACTATGGGGGTCCGGAGTTCTCATGTCTAGTTGTGTCCCACCATACAAGGCAGAAGTTCCCAGACACCGTCCCTTTAAGACCCGGACAAAGACGTAGTGTGTGTTTTCAGCGCCCGGGGCAAGGCAAGTCATTTGCCCCCCTCTCCCCAACCTGTGGACTTTTAGATACCCCCACACTGATCACACCCCCCCACTCCTATCACACCTCCAGATAACCCCCCACTCCTATCACACCTCCAGATAACCCCCCACTCCTATCACACCCCCAGATAACCCCCCACTCCTATCACACCCCCAGATAACCCCCCACTCCTATCACACCCCCAGATAACCCCCCACTCCTATCACACCCCCAGATACCCCCCACTCCTATCACACCCCCAGATAACCCCCCACTCCTATCACACCCCCAGATACCCCCCACTCCTATCACACCCCCAGATAACCCCCCACTCCTATCACACCCCCAGATAACCCCCCACTCCTATCACACCCCCAGATACCCCCCACTCCTATCACACCCCCAGATACCCCCCACTCCTATCACACCCCCAGATAACCCCCCACTCCTATCACACCCCCAGATACCCCCCACTCCTATCACACCCCCAGATAACCCCCCACTCCTATCACACCCCCAGATAACCCCCCACTCCTATCACACCCCCAGATAACCCCCACTCCTATCACTACCCCCAGATAACCCCCCACTCCTATCACACCCCCAGATAACCCCCACTCCTATCACACCCCCAGATAACCCCCCACTCCTATCACACCCCCAGATAACCCCCCACTCCTATCACACCCCCAGATAACCCCCCACTCCTATCACACCCCCAGATAACCCCCCACTCCTATCACACCCCCAGATAACCCCCCACTCCTATCACACCCCCAGATAACCCCCCACTCCTATCACACCCCCAGATAACCCCCCACTCCTATCACACCCCCAGATAACCCCCCACTCCTATCACACCCCCAGATAACCCCCCACTCCTATCACACCCCCAGATAACCCCCCACTCCTATCACACCCCCAGATACCCCCCACTCCTATCACACCCCCAGATAACCCCCCACTCCTATCACACCCCCAGATACCCCCCACTCCTATCACACCCCCAGATAACCCCCCACTCCTATCACACCCCCAGATAACCCCCCACTCCTATCACACCCCCAGATAACCCCCACTCCTATCACTACCCCCAGATAACCCCCCACTCCTATCACACCCCCAGATAACCCCCCACTCCTATCACACCCCCAGATAACCCCCCACTCCTATCACACCCCCAGATACCCCCCACTCCTATCACACCCCCAGATAACCCCCCACTCCTATCACACCCCCAGATAACCCCCCACTCCTATCACACCCCCAGATAACCCCCACTCCTATCACTACCCCCAGATAACCCCCCACTCCTATCACACCCCCAGATAACCCCCACTCCTATCACACCCCCAGATAACCCCCCACTCCTATCACACCCCCAGATAACCCCCCACTCCTATCACACCCCCAGATAACCCCCACTCCTATCACTACCCCCAGATAACCCCCCACTCCTATCACACCCCCAGATAACCCCCACTCCTATCACACCCCCAGATAACCCCCCACTCCTATCACACCCCCAGATAACCCCCCACTCCTATCACACCCCCAGATACCCCCCACTTAGGTTTCTGTTACATCAGAGGGGGGGCGGGGTCACCCACATGTCATTAGAGAAGCCAGGCTTTCCCCCCTGCGTCAGAGGAGGGTGGGGTCAGGTGACGGGTGGCCCCGCCCTCCTCATATAAGAAATGTCAGGCTGCCGGGATCCTGTAGTGTCTCCACCAGTGGAGACAGAGGATGGATGGATGTTCTGGAGGGAGAGATCCCCCGTCGCTGGATCAGATCAGCCATCGCTGGATCCCGGAGAGATGATCATCCATCGCTGGATAGCAAGAGTGCATTACCACCGCCGGAATCTTTTTTTTTTATTTATTTTTATTTTTAATAAAGGACTTTTTCAAAAGTGTGTTTGTCTTATTTAACCATTTTTTACACTTTCTTTGTGAAATGGTAGGGGTACATTTGTACCCCCTTACCATTTCAAACAGGGCAGGGGCCGGGATCTGGGGGTCCCCTTGTTAAAGGGAGGCTTCCAGATTCTGATAATCTCCCCCGCCCGCAGACCTCCACAACCAACGGCCAGGGTTGTGGGGATGAGGCCCTTGTCCACATCAACATGGGGACATGGTGCTTTGAGGGGTCACAGACCCCCAAAGCATCCTCCCAATGTTGAGGGCATGTGGCCTGGTAAGGTTCAGGAGGGAGGGGGGGGCGCTCTCTCGTCCCCCCTCTTTTCCTGCGGCCTGCCAGGTTGCGTGCTCGGATAAAGGGCCTGGTATGGATTTTTAGGGGCAACTCCACGCCATTTTTTTTTTTAATTTGACGCGGGGTTCCCTTTGATATCCATAGCAGCCTTTTTTTTTTTTATCAATGAGTGTTCTCTGTATTACGGGAGCCGACAATTCATTATAGCCGCGAGTGATTTTAAATTACTTTTTTTCCCTTGCGAAATGACACTTTGTGCAGGGACAGTTCTAAACACGGGAAACATGCGCCCCTTCACAGGCATACTATAGACACCCCTCCAGGTATGAAATTTAAAGGAATATTACACTTTTATTGTTTCACTTTAATCATTATTAAAATCACTGCTCCTGAAAAAACGGCCATTTTTAAAACTTTTTTTTTTGCATTGATCCATGTCCCCTGGGGCAGGACCCAGGTCCCCAAACACTCCCCTGGGGCAGGACCCGGGTCCCCAAACACTCCCCTGGGGCAGGACCCGGGTCCCCAAACACTCCCCTGGGGCAGGACCCGGGTCCCCAAACACTCCCCTGGGGCAGGACCCGGGTCCCCAAACACTCCCCTGGGGCAGGACCCGGGTCCCCAAACACTCCCCTGGGGCAGGACCCGGGTCCCCAAACACTCCCCTGGGGCAGGACCCAGTTCCCCAAACACTCCCCTGGGGCAGGACCCGGGTCCCCAAACACTTTTTAGGACAGTAACTTGAATTATTAGCATTTAAAATGAGCACTTTAGATTTTGAACATTCGAGTCCCATGGACTTTAATAGGGTTCTAAAGTTCACACAAAGTTTAGGTCTGTTCGCAGGTTCTGGTGCGAACCAAACCGGGGGGTGTTCGGCTCATCCTTAGCCCTGACTGTGCCCCTCTAAATGTTGAGCCGGAACTGAGTAAGGAAGTTGTGGTCAGAAACCTCTCACCACTATGCAGTGTGGTGTCTGGAGAAGGTGGCGTTGGTGGTGACTCCGGGCTCTCTAGTGATGATCGCCCACAGAACCTCAGCACCCCTCTCCACCCGTCACCTTTCATTTCCCACATGAGACTGCACTGAGCCTTTAACCTCTCGAGCATCCTGTCCTCCTGGGACTGGTAGTCCCATATAGCCCTGGACTTAATGGAAGGTGTCTCCTGGGGACTGAATCCCCCATAGTTCCGGGGTGGGGTCTTGGCAGCCTTTCTCCCTGTCCTTGGGTGGGCTTTGCTCAGCTGCCCTGTGGCCAATCACTGCTCTCCACCTTTCCGGGTGGTGGGCATGGCTAATCTCCGGTTTTCTGTGGCTGCAGTGCAGTCAAGTGTCCTCTGGCCAAATCTCCCCCCCCCAAAACAGCTGCCCCTCTGCTCACTGGCAGCTGGGAGGAGGAAAGAAGCTGTGTGTGGGTGGTTCTGGCATTTTCAGTGACAGCCCGGTCCTGGCGGCTGTGGGCAGGAAGCACTACAGACCGGGGCAACGCTTCCTATCTGCTAAATCCAATGGCCGATACTCCGTACCCCTACTAGTAGACCTTTCTGCTGCCTTTGGTATGGTTGACCATCAGCTCCTCCTCAAACAACTCCACTTCCTTGGCCTCGGTTCCCCTCCTACCTATCCCAGTGATTTTTTTTTTTTATGGTGGACTACAACGACTATTGCCTCCTCCTCTTCCTCCATAGGGGTCTCCCAATGTTCTGCCCTCAGACCCCCTTCAATTCTCTATCTCCTTCTCCATTGGTCAATTGATAACCTCATGTGGCTTCCAAAACTCTGCTCATTCCTGGTTTTCCTCCTTCCCATCTCAGATGTCCTGCAGAGTCTTTTTACAATCCTACTGCCTCTTCTCCTCTTCCTGGAGGGGTCCCCCAAGGTTTCCTCACCGGACCCCCTTCTATTCTCCATCTAATCTTCCCTTAACCAGTTGATAACCTCCCATGGCTTTCAATACCATCTCTATGCTGACAACAGCCAAACCGCTCTCTCTCTACTCCTCAGCTCACAACCTACAACTTTACCTCCTCCTCTCATCTTCCCGGAGGGGTCCCCCAAGGCTTTTTCTTTTCTTTGGATCCCTAAAATTCTCTATCCACTCCTCTTCCTTTGATATCATCTCACGGCTTCCAAGACTCTGCTCTTTCCTGGAGTCAAGTACAAGTTTACTTCCTCCTGTCCCCTGCCTGGAGGCGTCCCCCAACGTTCTATAAATCGGCTTCCAGTGACAACACCCTAATCTATCCCTCTACTCACAACTAAAATTCTGCCTCCTCCACCTCCACTGATTCTTTCCATAGGGGGACCCCCCAAGTTTCTGTCCTCTGACCCCTTCTATTTTCTATCTAATCCTCCTCTCTTAGTTGATATCCTCCCATGGCTTCTTCGACTCGGTGACCTCTACCCTTTGTCCCCTCCTCCCATGTTCATCTCCAGGACTTCTCTCCCATCTCCAGGAACTCTCTACCCCAATCTGTCTGGCTATCTCCTACTCTGTCCACCTTTAGGCCATCCCTAAAAACACATCTCTTCGGGGGAAGCCTATCCCACCTCCACTTCTTCCATCAGTTCATCCCCCACCATTATTACCTTTTGCACCACTTGCCCCACCCTATTAGATTGTAAGCTCCTATGAGCAGGGCCCTCTTAACCCACTTGTATTGAATTGTACTGTCTCCCTGTCAGGGCTGGGCTCAGCCCTTCCTCTCAAAGCTGGCCGCTCAGCTCTTGGCTAATTGCCAGCTCCTATCTCTCCACATTGACTCAGTTGTTGATGATATCCTGCTCGTCAGTCCTGCCTACTTAAGCCGTCCAGCCCAGATGATCTCTACCTTGGTCAACATCACAGAGACTATCTCCAGTGTTCCTATTAAAGACTTGCTTGGCTGACATTCCTTCTGGCTCCAGATCCTGCTTGCTGTTCCACTTCGCTCATCTCCACCATTATTACCTTTTGTACCACTTGCCCCACCCTATTAGATTGTAAGCTCCTATGAGCAGGGCCCTCTTAACCCACTTGTATTGAATTGTACTGTCTCCCTGTCAGGGCCGGGCTCAACCCTTCCTCTCGAAGCTGGCCGCTCAGCTCTCGGCTAATTGCCAGCTCCTATCTCTCCACATTGACTCAGTTGATGATGATATCCTGCTCGTCAGTCCTGCCTACTTAAGCCGTCCAGCCCAGATGATCTCTACCTTGGTCAACATCACAGAGACTATCTCCAGTGTTCCTATTAAAGACTTGCTTGGCTGACATCCCTTCTGGCTCCAGATCCTGCTTGCTGTTCCACTTCGCTCATCTCCGGCTCCCTGACATTTTGGCTTGTCTGACTATCCGTTCCGGTTCCTGAACTCTGGCTATGTTTTGGCTACGTTTACCTTTTTATTATTATTACACAAGTGTGATTTAACTGTACTCCGGTCTCAGTCTGATTCATGGTTTCTGACACTCCCTTTATATTGTAAAGTGCTGTATAAAGCCTGTATATGAATGTAGCGCCTCCCCCACCCCCCCCCCGTAAGGAGCCACAAGTAACTGGGATCCCCCGCCTTGCACAGCCAGGCACGCTGAATCTTCCCCGGCACTCCAGAGTCGGAGAACCATCCATGACTTTTTTTTTGTTATTTATTGAGGGATTATAGGCAGCTGTCCCTTTCACTAGTCCTCCAGAGTAACTTCTTCCCATAGTCCTCCAGACTGACACCCACCAGCCCACCCGCCTGACTCTCAGGAGATCTCCCGTACGCGCTGACCTGCTCCCGCTGTCCTCTCTCTTTGCTCCCGTGCCTCCAGGAAGGATTCCTCCATGTCTTTTGGTAGAAATCTTCCAGCACCCTAGCCCCAGGTCCCAGTTCAACCCCTCCCCCCACCCCCCCCCCCCCCCCCCAGGCTATCGGGCACCCTCAAGGGCCACCGCCAGCCTCCTTAGCACTCCATCTCCATCTTCCACCCAACTGCTTCTCCCTGGCATGACTCAAGCCTATCTGTGAGGTGGCCTGCCCCCTGCCAGACCTTTACTGGGGATTGGCTGAGGACCTCATCAATAGTCCAAGCAGCCCCTCCTAACCTCCACCCACTAAGTTCAAATAGGATGGGGTTGTATGGCTCAGAGCAGTGGAAACAAAGTCTTACTTTGGAAGTTGCAGTCAGGGTGTCCAAAAAGAAAAAAGAAGGCGGCTGGCAGCTCCATACCATCAAAAGGATTTATTGTAAAGACTTCACAGTCAGTGGCAGACGCGTTTCGGCGATGAGCCTTGTTTACAGCACCGCCCAGAGAACAGGGGGAGGTACCAGAGAAGCTGCTAGGATGAGTCACCCAGCCCTGAGCTAAAGTAACCCTGACCCAGATTACACGGCTCAGGCTTAGTTCTGCGCTAACTACAGTGCCTTGAAAAAGTATTCGTACCCCTTGAAATTCCCCACATTTTGTTACAACCACAAACATAAATGTATTTTATTGGGATTTTATGTGATGGACCAACACAAAGTGTCACATAATTGTGAAGTGGAAGGAAAATGATAAATGATACAAATAAATATGTGAAAAGTGTGGGGGAGGGACATTTGTATGGCGCCCCCCGGAGTCAATACTTTGTAGAACCCCCTTTCTCTACAAGTCTTTTTGGGGGTGTCTCTACCAGCTTTGCCCATCTAGAGAGGACATTTCTGCCCATTCTTCTTCTTTGTAAAATATCTCAAGCTCTGTCAGATTGGATGGAGAGCGTCTGTGATCAGCAATTTTCAAGTCTGGCCACAGATTCTCAATGGGATTTAGGTCTGGACTGTGACTGGGCCATTCTAACACATGAATATGCTTTGATGTAAACCATTCCATTGTAGCTCTGGCTGGATGTTTCGGGTCGTTGTCCTGCTGGAAGGGGAACCTCCGCCCCGGTCTCAAGTCTTTTGCCGACTCTAACAGGTTTTCTTCTAAGATTGTCCTGTATTTGTCTCCATCCATCTTCCCATCAACTCTGACCAGCTTCCCTGTCCCTGCTGAAGAAAACCATCCCCACCACATGATGCTGCCACCACCATGTCTCACGGTGGGGATGGTGTGTTCGGGGGATGGGCGGTGTTAGTTTTCCCCACACATAGCGTTTTGCTTTTAGGCCATAAAGTAGAATTTTGGTCTCCTCTGACCAGATCACCTTCTTCCACATGTTTGCTGCCCCCTCCCCCACATGGCTTCTCACAAACTACAAACAGGACTTCTTATGACTTTCTTTCTCCAATGTCTTTCTTCTTGTCACTCTTCCATAAAGGGCAGATTTGTGGAGAGACGACTAATAGTTGTCCTGTGGACAGATTCTCCCCCCTGAGCTGTGGATCTCTGCAGCTCCTCCAGAGTTACCATGGACCTCTTGGCTCTTCTCTGATGAATGCTCTCCTTGCCCGGCCCGGTCAGTTTAGGTGGACGGCCATGTCTTGGTAGGTTGGCGGTTGTGCCCATACTCTTTCCGTTTTCCGATGATGGATTGAACAGAGCTCCGTGAGATGATCAAAGCTTGGGAGATTTTATTATAACCCAACCCTGCTTTATACTTCTCCACAACTTCATCCCTGACCTGTCTGGTGTGTTCCTTGGCCTTCATGATGCTGTTTGTTCACTAAGCTTCTCTAACAAAACCCAGAGGGCTTCACAGAACAGCTATATTTATACTGAGATTAAATGACACACAGGTGGACTCTATTTACTAATTAGGGGACTTCTGAAGGCAATTGGTTCCACTAGATTTTTGTTAGGGGTATCAGAGTAAAGGGGGCGCCATACAAATGCCCCTCCCCCACACTTTTCACAGATTTATTTGTATCATTTATCATTTTCCTTCCTCTTCACAATTATGTGACACTTTGTGTTGGTTTATCACAGTGATGGGGAACTTCGGCACCCCAGATGTTTTGGAACTAAATTTCCCATGATGCTCCTGCAGTGTAGTGGAGCACCATAGCAAAGGTAGTTCTAAAACATCTGGGGGTGCCGAGGTTCCCCATCACTGACCTATCACATAAAATCCCAATAAAATACATTTACGTTTCTTTGGTTGTAACGTGACAACATGTGGGAAATGTCAAGGGGTATGAATACTTTTTCAAGGCACTATGTGTTTTTCCTGTCCTACAGACCTACACTAAATCTGGGACACGTCTAGATGATGCTACAATAATAATATATAAATTCAGAGAAGTTGAAATATAACTACTACTAATAATATATAAATGCTGTAAAATAATAACAAATAATATATACAAAATAATATATATTATAAATACTATTATTATTCCGGATTTATACTATTATTCACAATTTGAATGGTATATTATAATAATTATTATTATACAGGATTTACATATTATTATTATTAATAGTGATAGTAGTCTGGATTTAAATATGAATATGAATAATAATAATAATAAAAAGAATATATAGATCCTAAATAATAATGAGGATTTATATAACAAATATCATAGTTGTTATTATTCAAGATTTATATTATTATTCATGTTATTATGAATTATTATTTTGATTATTAACATAAATCCTGAATAATAATAATAACAATATATCAATTCTAAATAATATAATATTATTATTATTATTATTATTCTGGATTTATACTGTATATTATAATTATTATTTTTATACAGGATTGATATATTATTATTATTCTGGGTTAAAATATTAATAATCATCATAAAAACCATATATAAGTCCTGAATAATAATAATCATAATTTTTATTAATATTCTTGTTGTTATTATTATTAGGGATTTATATATTATTATTCGTATTATTAACATAAATCCTGAATACAAATAATTGTATATAAATCCTGTATAATAATAATAATAATAATAATAACATAATATTATCCTGGTTATAAGTATTGGGTTGAGCTGTCTTCGCCGCGGCCAATCAGGTGTCACCTTTCACTCTCCATGTCTCTGGTTGGAAGATACTGGTGCCAATCAGCACTGATGTTCCCCCCCCTCGGGGTGTGGTCCAGGACTCTAACGTCACTTTATGAAAACTTCCGGTCACCTAACGCGGATATCCGGCATTCTGCGTTCCGGCGTGTCTGTACTTCCGCCTTTCTGCGTTCCGGGGTGACGGAAGTTCCGGCGCTTTGTGGGCGGGGTTACGCACAGTCGATGTGTCCGGAGCTCTTCCACGTCACCGAGCCGAGACCTGCAGACACCGGGCGGGAGCAGGTAGAGTATAGGGCCCGGGGCCCCTCACCTTCACCCCCCTGACCTCGTCCTCAGGAGCACCCGACACCCTCCTGTGTACCGGATGTGTGTCCTCCGGGAATAGAAGCCTCGGGGGGGCCCTCAGGCCGGGAGATCCGGTTCTGGGTCACCAGAGAGGAGGGAGAGGCCTGTGATAGGAGACTGTCCGAGTACAGAATGTGTCCAATCAGAAGAGGAGGGAGACGTGTGACAAGAGACTGGCAGAGACCGGGGATGTGTGACTGGAGGAGACCGGGGATGTGTGACAAGAGACTGGCAGAAACGTGTGACTGGAGACTGGCAGAGACCAGGGACGTGTGACAAGAGATGGGCAGAGACGTGTGACGGGAGACTGGCAGAGAGCGGGGACGTGTGACAAGAGACTGGCAGAGACCTGGGATGTGTGGCGGGAGACTGGCAGAGACCGGGGACGTGTGACGGGAGACTGGCAGAGACCGGGGACGGGAGACTGGCAGAGACCGGGGACGTGTGACGGGAGACTGGCAGAGACCGGGGACGTGTGACGGGAGACTGGCAGAGATCGGGGACGTGTGACGGGAGACTGGCAGAGACCGGGGACGTGTGACGGGAGACTGGCTGAGACTAGAAACGTGTGACAAGAGACTGGCAGAGACCGGGGACGGGTGACAGGAGACTGGCAGAGACCGGGGACGTGTGACGGGAGACTGGCAGAGACCGGGGACGTGTGAGGGGAGACTGGCAGAGACCGGGGACGTGTGACGGGAGACTGGCTGAGACTAGAAACGTGTGACAAGAGACTGGCAGAGACCGGGGACGGGTGACGGGAGACTTGCAGAGACCTGGGACGTGTGACGGGAGACTGGCAGAGACCTGGGACGTGTGACGGGAGACTGGCAGAGACGGGTGACGGGAGACTGGCAGAGACCTGGAACGTGTGACGGGAGACTGGCAGAGACCTGGGACGTGTGACGGGAGACTGGCAGAGACCTGGGACGTGTGACGGGAGACTGGCAGAGACGGGTGACGGGAGACTGGCAGAGACCTGGAACGTGTGACGGGAGACTGGCAGAGACCTGGGACGTGTGACGGGAGACTGGCAGAGACCTGGAACGTGTGACGGGAGACTGGCAGAGACCTGGGACGTGTGACGGGAGACTGGCAGAGACCTGGGACGTGTGACGGGAGACTGGCAGAGACCGGGGACGGGAGACTGGCAGAGACATGGAACGTGTGACGGGAGACTGGCAGAGACCTGGGACGTGTGACGGGAGACTGGCAGAGACGTGTGACGGGAGACTGGCAGAGACGTGTGACGGGAGACTGGCAGAGACCTGGGACGTGTGACGGGAGACTGGCAGAGACGTGTGATGGGAGACTGGCAGAGACGGGTGACGGGAGACTGGCAGAGACCTGGAACGTGTGACGGGAGACTGGCAGAGACCTGGGACGTGTGACGGGAGACTGGCAGAGACCGGGGACGGGTGACGGGAGACTGGCAGAGACATGGAACGGGAGACTGGCAGAGACCTGGGACGTGTGACGGGAGACTGGCAGAGACGTGTGACGGGAGACTGGCAGAGACGGGTGACGGGAGACTGGCAGAGACCTGGGACGTGTGACGGGAGACTGGCAGAGACCTGGAACGTGTGACGGGAGACTGGCAGAGACCTGGAACGTGTGACGGGAGACTGGCAGAGACCTGGGATGTGTGACGGGAGACTGGCAGAGACCTGGGACGTGTGACGGGAGACTGGCAGAGGTCACTGAGGTTTCCAGATTGCAGGAAGTGGGTGTGGCCAAGCAGTGAGTTTGAATACAATCCTGTTATGGAGTAGTGGGGGGAGGAACCAAAGTAGAGGGGGGGGGGGAGAGGTGATCAGGCCCATATAGTAAAGTTGGATGGGAGGTGGTCCGGCCTATTTGTAAGGGTGGGGGGGGGGGGGGGTTGGTTCGGCTTGTGAAGTGCTCTTGTACTCAGTCTTTCCTTTCTTACCTTGTCTGTCCTGCAGGGCCACCTACCTGCCACACAGCGATCCCTATTGGACGGCGTAGAGAAGTGGCAGCCATGACAGCAGCAGAGAATGTTTGTTACACCCTCATCAATGTCCCCATGGACTCCGAGCCTCCGTCTGAGATCACCCTGAAGACCGACCTGGGTAAGGACCGCCCCTTATCAGAGGACTGCTCTCTCTGCATAGGCTGGGAGAGGTCACATGGTGTCAGAGTGGTAGGGTCCACAATGTGTTTATTTTTTTATCTATAGTGGAATAAGAGGCAGGACAGTGTCATATATTTATTGCTTCTTACATATTATAGTTTGTATAGGCGGGGGGGGGGGGGAGGGGGGGTGTCACCCCCTTTTTATTTGTCTTGGTGTCACAGAGACAGAAATTGAATGGCAATCCAAAATGAATGAGCTGTCACCAGAACAGGAATAGAGGTGAAATCATCCAATGGGGACACGTCATCTAAGAGGAGGTTCTCCTCTCACTTCCTGTTGTGTGTCTGGGACAGGATGTGGAGGGAAATCTCCCCCAGAGGGGTGACAGGTGGGGACTGTGGCCGGGATTGTGACGTTTGCCGCCTCTCTCTGCAGAGAAGGGAGATGTGAAGTCCAAGACGGAGGCTCTGAAGAAGGTGATCATTATGATCCTGAATGGAGAGAAGCTCCCGGGACTCCTGATGACCATCATCCGCTTCGTCCTCCCCCTCCAGGATCACACCATCAAGAAGCTTCTCCTCGTCTTCTGGGAGATCGTCCCCAAAACCACCCCGGACGGGAAACTGCTGCAGGAGATGATCCTCGTCTGTGACGCCTACAGGAAGGTGAGTCCCACCTACCACGGACTCCTCATCACCGGGTCTCTGTGCTTCTCTATGCAATGCAGGCAGATCATGGCTGGCGGGGGGGGGGGGCTGTACACGGCATTCTGAATACATCCCAGCCGCCGACCTCAGTACTGATCTCAAGAGCTTTCAGTCCTGCTGCAAGCAGTGGGAGGAGCTATGCAAAAATGTCTTGATGGGTGGGTGTCAGGGGGAGTGGGCATTGCTAAGCAAGCTGTATTTGCATGCAGACCACCCACCTGTGAGGCTGAACCTTCGTGATTGGAAGAACTGAAATCAAATGCGTGAAAAGAGGCGGGGCAGTCATTCTGGGGAGGAAATAACTTTTCTTTGTACAACATACTCACCGCCTCTTTGTGCTTTTTTTTTTTTTTTTTTTTTTTTTTTTCCCCCCTCTCCCCTCCCCCCCAGGATCTCCAACACCCCAACGAGTTCATCCGCGGCTCCACCCTGCGCTTCCTGTGTAAGTTGAAGGAGGCGGAGCTGCTGGAACCCCTAATGCCGGCCATCCGGGCGTGTCTGGAGCACCGCCACAGTTATGTCCGACGGAACGCTGTGCTCGCCATTTATACCATATACAGGTGAGAGCGTCTACTAGTGATGTCTGACCCCCTCCCCTCAGGGCGGGGCCTCCTGTCCTGAGATATGGGTCATATATACAAGGGAGACGTAAAAGCATCTGCTACTGATGTCTGACCCCTCCCCTCAGGGCGGGGTCTCCTGTCCTAATATGTGGGTCATATATACAGGTGACACGAGCTGCTAGTGATATCTGACCCCTCCCCACGGGGCGGGGCTTCCTGTCCTGATATATGGGTCATATATACAGATGACACGAGCTGCTAGTGATATCTGACCCCTCCCCACGGGGCGGAGCTTCCTGTCCTGATATATGGGTCATATATACAGGTGAGACACAATAGCATCTGCTAGTGATATCTGACCCCTCCCCACGGGGCGGAGCTTCCTGTCCTGATATATGGGTCATATATACAGGTGAGACACAATAGCATCTGCTACTGATGTCTGGCCCCTCCCATCAATGCGGGGCTTCCTGCTGTCTCCTGTTTTGCTATGTACGTCATATATACCATGTACAGGTGAGAGCATCTGCTAGTTATGTCTGACCCCTCCCCTCAGGGTGGGGCTTCCTTTCTTGGGGTGTGTGTGTGTGTGTGTGCGTGCTCGTGCATACGTACACGAAAAAAGTATTTGGCTGCTGATTTTGTACGTTTTGCCCACTGACAAAGAAACGATCGGTCTATAATTTTATTGGCCGGTTTATTATAACAGTGAGAGACAGAAAAAAGCATTTAAAAAAAGTTATAATTCTATTTGCATTTTAATGAGTGAAATAAGTATGTGAACCCTTCACAAAACATGACTGAGTAGTTGGTGGAGAAACCCTCGTTGGCGATCACAGAGGTCAGACGTTTCTTGGAGTTGGCCTCCAGGTTCGCACATCTCAGGAGGGATTTTGTCCTCTTTGCAGATCTTCTCCAAGTCATTGAGGTTTCCAGGGTGACGTTTAGTAATTCGAACCTTCAGCTCCCTCCACATATTTTCTATGGGATTAAGGTCTGGAGACTGGCTAGGCCACTCCAGGACCTCAATGTGCTTCTTCTTGAGCCACTCCTTTGTTGCCTTGGCCGTGTGTTTTTGGTCATTGTCATGCTGGAAGATCCATCCATGACCCATCTTCAATGCCCTGGCTGAGGGAAGGAGGTTCTCACCCAAGATTTGATGGTACATGGCCCTGTCCATCATTCCTTTGATGCGGTGAAGTTGTCCTGTCCCTTAGCAAAAAAACACCCCCAAAGCATAATGTTTCCACCTCCATCTATGACGGTGGGGGATGGTGTTCTTGGGGGTCATAGGACCTCCATGTATGACGGTGGGGGATGGTGTTCTTGGGGTCATAGGACCTCCATGTATCATGGTGGGGGATGGTGTTCTTGGGGTCATAGGACCTCCATGTATCATGGTGGGGGATGGTGTTCTTGGGGTCATAGGACCTCCATGTATGATGGTGGGGGATGGTGTTCTTGGGGTCATAGGTCCTCCATGTATGACGGTGGGGGATGGTGTTCTTGGGGTCATAGGTCCTCCATGTATGACGGTGGGGGATGGTGTTCTTGGGGTCATAGGTCCTCCATGTATGACGGTGGGGGGTGGTGTTCTTGGGGTCATAGGTCCTCCATGTATGACGGTGGGGGGTGGTGTTCTTGGGGTCATAGGCAGCATTCCTCCTCCTCCAAACACGAGGAGTTGAGTTGATACTGAAGATCTGGATTTTGGTCTCCTCTGACCACAACACTTTCCCCGGTTCTCCTCGGAATCATTCGATGTTCATTAGTGATCTTCAGACGGACCTGTACATGTGATTTCCTGAGCGGGGGGGACCTGTACATGTGATTTCCTGAGCGGGGGGGACCTGTACATGTGATTTCCTGAGCGGGGGGGACCTGTACATGTGATTTCCTGAGCGGGGGGGACCTGTACATGTGATTTCCTGAGCGGGGGGGACCTGTACATGTGATTTCCTGAGCGGGGGGGGACCTGTACATGTGATTTCCTGAGGGGGGGGACCTGTACATGTGATTTCCTGAGCGGGGGGACCTGTACATGTGATTTCCTGAGCGGGGGGGACCTGTACATGTGATTTCCTGAGCGGGGGGGACCTGTACATGTGATTTCCTGAGCGGGGGGGACCTGTACATGTGATTTCCTGAGCGGGGGGGACCTGTACATGTGATTTCCTGAGCGGGGGGGACCTGTACATGTGATTTCCTGAGCGGGGGGACCTGTACATGTGATTTCCTGAGCGGGGGGGACCTGTACATGTGATTTCCTGAGCGGGGGGGACCTGTACATGTGATTTCCTGAGCGGGGGGGACCTGTACATGTGATTTCCTGAGCGGGGGGGACCTGTACATGTGATTTCCTGAGCGGGGGGATCTGTACATGTGATTTCCTGAGCGGGGGGACCTGTACAACTGTACATGTGATTTCCTGAGCGGGGGGACCTGTACATGTGATTTCCTGAGCGGGGGGACCTGTACATGTGATTTCCTGAGCGGGGGGATCTTGCGGGGGCTGCAGGATTTCAGTCCCTCACGGTGTAGTGTGTTACCGATTGTTCTCTTGGTGACTATGGTCCCAGCTGAGATGATGGAGAAGATTCTCCGGTGTAGTTCTGGGCGGATTCCTCACCGTTCTCCTGATCATTGATCCTCCACGAGGTGAGATCTTCCATGGAGCCCCAGACCGAGGAGATCCATCGTTATTTTGTGAATAATAATCCCACCAACTGTTGTCACCTCTCACCAAGCTGCTTGGCGATGGTCTTGTAGCTCATTCCAGCCTTGTGTAGGTCTCCAATCTTCTCCCCAACATCCTTGGACAGATCTTTGGTCTCCATGGTGGAGAGATTGGAATCTGATTGCTTCTGTGGACAGGCGTCTTCTATACAGGGAACAAGCTGAGATTAGGAGCACTCCCTTTAAGAGAGTGCTCCTAATCTCAGCTGGTTACCTCTATAGAAGACACCTGGGAGGGAGAAATCTTTCTGATCGGGGATCAAATACTTATTTCACTCATTAAAATGCAAATCAATTTATAACTTTTTTTGAAATGCGTTTTTGTGGTTATTTTTGTTCTTGTTCTGTCTCTATTATAATAAACCGACCAATAAAATTAGAGATTGATCATTTCTTTGTCAGCGGGCAAATGTCCAAAATCACCACGGGATAAAATACTTTTTTTTTTCCCGTCACTGAGACATGAGAGCATCTACTAATGATGCCTGACCCCTCCCCTCAGGGTGGGGCTTCCTGCTGTCTCCTTTTTTGATATGCTGGTAACATATGCCATGTATAGGTGAGGTGTGAGTACATCTACCAGTGATTTCTGACCCCTCCCTTCAGGGCGGGGCTTCCTGTCCTGATATATGGGAGATAGACCTATATATCTCTATTATACCATATACAGGTGAGACATGAGAGCATCAACCAGTATTGTCTGACCCCTCCCCTTAGGGCGGGGCTTCCTCTTCTGATATATTCTGGAGGTCATATATGCCATAGACAGGTGAGACTTGAGTGCATCAGCTAGTGATGTCTGACCCCTCCCCTTAGGGTGGGGCTTCCTGTCCTGATGTGTCAGTTGCCATATACCGGTGAGATGTGAGAGCACCCACTGGAGATGTCTGACCCCTCCCCCTTAGGGAGGGGCTTCCTGTATACCTAGTTTGTTCTAGTGAGAAGTTTTGGGAAGATTGTAAGGTGTGTGTGTGTGTGTGTGTGTGTGAGATCTGCTGCAGACCAGCCTAGGCAGTTGAAGAGGTCCTGCCTCGTGGCGCGATCTCTCTGAGCCTTGACCATCATTTTCCCTCATTTTCTAGAAACTTTGAGCACCTCATCCCGGACGCCCCGGAGCTCATCCACGACTTCCTGGTGAATGAGAAGGATTCCAGCTGCAAGAGGAACGCTTTCATGATGCTGATTCATGCTGACCAGGTATGGTGCTCCTGTGCTTCTCCTGACGCTACCGTTCATTGGTCAGGGAGGAAGGAGGCGGGAACTAAAAATAAATAAAAAATGTCCTTGGAGTTCCATCTTTAGATATTTGAGCTTTATTTAATTTTTTCTTGATATTTCTTTAAGTTGGTGAGAGGGTCTCTTTACCACACCTGTATGGTGGCCCCTCCTGTCCCGCTGGGTACGGCAGCACTGAGTGCGGTAACAGGTGGGGGGGTCACACCTTGTAGGTATTGATTATATGTACAGTGAGTGTAACCTCGTCTCTGCTCCCCCCCCCCAGGACCGCGCTCTGGACTATCTGAGTACCTGTATAGACCAAGTCCAGACCTTCGGGGACATCCTACAGCTGGTCATCGTGGAGCTCATTTACAAGGTGGGTGAGAAACTGCCCTCTCCATTCTACAGCCCGCATCTCCTACCCCCGTCCATTCTACAGCCCAGATCTCCTCCTACCCCCATCCATTCTACAGCCCGCATCTCCTACCCCCGTCCATTCTACAGCCCAGATCTCCTCCTACCCCCATCCATTCTACAGCCCGCATCTCCTACCCCCGTCCATTCTACAGCCCAGATCTCCTCCTAGCCCCATCCATTCTACAGCCCGCATCTCTTACCCCCGTCCATTCTACAGCCCGGATCTCCTACCCCGTCCATTCTACAGCCCGCATCTCTTACCCCCGTCCATTCTACAGCCCGGATCTCCTACCCCGTCTATTCTACAGCCCGGATCTCCTACCCCGTCCATTCTACAGCCCACATCTCCATCTACCCCCGTCCATTCTACAGCCCGCATCTCCATCTACCCCCGTCCATTCTACAGCCCGCATCTCCATCTACCCCCGTCCATTCTACAGCCCGCATCTCCATCTACCCCCGTCCATTCTACAGCCCGCATCTCCATCTACCCCCGCCCACTCTACAGCCCGCATCTCCATCTACCCCCGCCCACTCTACAGCCCGCATCTCCATCTACCCCCGCCCCCACTCTACAGCCCGCATCTCCATCTACCCCCGCCCCCACTCTACAGCCCGCATCTCCATCTACCACCGCCCACTCTACAGCCCGCATCTCCATCTACCCCCGCCCACTCTACAGCCCGCATCTCCATCTACCCCCGCCCACTCTACAGCCCGCATCTCCATCTACCCCCGCCCACTCTACAGCCCGCATCTCCATCTACCCCCGCCCACTCTACAGCCTGCATCTCCATCTACCCCCGCCCACTCTACAGCCCGCATCTCCATCTACCCCCGCCCACTCTACAGCCCGCATGTCCATCTACCCCCGCCCACTCTACAGCCCGCATCTCCATCTACCCCCGCCCACTCTACAGCCCGCATCTCCATCTACCCCCGCCCACTCTACAGCCCGCATCTCCATCTACCCCCGCCCACTCTACAGCCCGCATCTCCATCTACCCCCGCCCACTCTACAGCCCGCATCTCCATCTACCCCCGCCCACTCTACAGCCCGCATCTCCATCTACCCCCGCCCACTCTACAGCCCGCATCTCCATCTACCCCCGCCCACTCTACAGCCCGCATCTCCATCTACCCCCGCCCACTCTACAGCCCGCATCTCCATCTACCCCCGCCCACTCTACAGCCCGCATCTCCATCTACCACCGCCCACTCTACAGCCCGCATCTCCATCTACCCCTGTCCATTCTACAGCCCGCATCTCCATCTACCCCCGCCCCCACTCTACAGCCCGCATCTCCATCTACCCCCGCCCCCACTCTACAGCCCGCATCTCCATCTACCCCCGCCCCCACTCTACAGCCCGCATCTCCATCTACCCCCGCCCCCACTCTACAGCCCGCATCTCCATCTACCCCCGCCCCCACTCTACAGCCCGCATCTCCATCTACCCCCGCCCCCACTCTACAGCCCGCATCTCCATCTACCCCCGCCCCCACTCTACAGCCCGCATCTCCATCTACCCCCGCCCCCACTCTACAGCCCGCATCTCCATCTACCCCCGCCCACTCTACAGCCCGCATCTCCATCTACCCCCGCCCACTCTACAGCCCGCATCTCCATCTACCCCCGCCCACTCTACAGCCCGCATCTCCATCTACCCCCGCCCACTCTACAGCCTGCATCTCCATCTACCCCCGCCCACTCTACAGCCCGCATCTCCATCTACCCCCGCCCACTCTACAGCCCGCATCTCCATCTACCCCCGCCCACTCTACAGCCCGCATCTCCATCTACCCCCGCCCACTCTACAGCCCGCATCTCCATCTACCCCCGCCCACTCTACAGCCCGCATCTCCATCTACCCCCGCCCACTCTACAGCCCGCATCTCCATCTACCCCCGCCCACTCTACAGCCCGCATCTCCATCTACCCCCGCCCACTCTACAGCCCGCATCTCCATCTACCCCCGCCCACTCTACAGCCCGCATCTCCATCTACCCCCGCCCACTCTACAGCCCGCATCTCCATCTACCCCTGTCCATTCTACAGCCCGCATCTCCATCTACCCCCGCCCCCACTCTACAGCCCGCATCTCCATCTACCCCCGCCCCCACTCTACAGCCCGCATCTCCATCTACCCCCGCCCCCACTCTACAGCCCGCATCTCCATCTACCCCCGCCCCCACTCTACAGCCCGCATCTCCATCTACCCCCGCCCCCACTCTACAGCCCGCATCTCCATCTACCCCCGCCCCCACTCTACAGCCCGCATCTCCATCTACCCCCGCCCCCACTCTACAGCCCGCATCTCCATCTACCCCCGCCCCCACTCTACAGCCCGCATCTCCATCTACCCCCGCCCCCACTCTACAGCCCGCATCTCCATCTACCCCCGCCCCCACTCTACAGCCCGCATCTCCATCTACCCCCGCCCCCACTCTACAGCCCGCATCTCCATCTACCCCCGCCCCCACTCTACAGCCCGCATCTCCATCTACCCCCGCCCCCACTCTACAGCCCGCATCTCCATCTACCCCCGCCCCCACTCTACAGCCCGCATCTCCATCTACCCCCGCCCCCACTCTACAGCCCGCATCTCCATCTACCCCCGCCCCCACTCTACAGCCCGCATCTCCATCTACCCCCGCCCCCACTCTACAGCCCGCATCTCCATCTACCCCCGCCCCCACTCTACAGCCCGCATCTTCATCTACCCCCGTCCGCTCTACAGCCCGCATCTCCATCTACCCCTGTCCGCTCTACAGCCCGCATCTTCATCTACCCCCGCCCCCATTCTACAGCCCGCATCTCCTCCAACCCCCGTCCATTCTACAGCCCAGCACTCGTACCCCCTTCATTATAGGGCCCATCACTCAGTGCTCGTACCGGTTTATTGTACAGTGCTTATACCCTCCATCGATCATGGTGCATTTCACTGCGCATCAAAGACTTAAAGGGAACCTGTCAGTGCATTAGAAGTTGCTGGTGTGTCCCATGTTATCACCCTGATCCTCGCTTCACTGATTAGAAAAAGTATGCAGCGAGTGCATTTAGCATGACTGTCTCACTCGATTTGTGAAACTGGGATGATGAGGAAGGCAAACCTTTAGCCTGGGTTCACATTTGTGCAAACACAGACATTGCATGTGATTCGCACCCGCATTGCATGTGATCTCTGTGCAATGCGGGGTCAGCCATACAGTTGTATGGCTGAACTCGCATTGAATTCGCACAAAAAATTCACACTGTGTACTGGGAACTGATCTGGGGGTGTCAGTAACGGTGTATTGACACCCGCAGTGGTTGGCAGAGGGCAGTGTGAACTGCCAGCGGGAGAGATGCGATGCGTGAACCGACGCTGTATAACGGGGGCTGGTTTCCACATCGCACAAGTACAAGCACCCCAGGCTTAGAGAGACGGTCCCTTTACCCATTCAGTCCCACCCCAGGTATGTTCATGTTCCTTTTGTTGCCTTCCTGCTGCAGTAGTCCACCCTGAGATTCAGGTCTGTGTTAGATGGTGTTGGGGGTGTAATGGTGCTGAGATGCGCTTGAACCTGACATGCATTCTGATTGGTGTGAACAGTGCAACCTCCCCTCCTTTTATACATCCGATTACAGTTTTATTTTTCTGATCTCTATGTATGCAATGTGATTCTGTATCCGATTCTCTGTAACATTTGTAAAATTCCGGGAATATTGTTGGTCGGGTGAACTGATTGCTCTTTGAGTAGAAGGTATTGGGGGGTGTGAAGGATCACGGGGAGTTCGTTCGTAGCAAAGGCTGATGTCACTATCAACGGTTATTTCACAAAAATCATTTTGGGATAGGCAGTTGTGTGTGTGTGTGTGCGTGTGTGCGTGTGTGTGTGTGCGTGTGTGTGTGTGTGTGTGTGCGTGTGTGTGTGTGTGCGTGTGTGTGTGTGATATTCTGTGGGCTGTGTGGATATTATTTTAATCAGGACTGACCCCCCCCCCCCTCTCTCTCTCTCTGTTCCATCAGGTGTGTCATGCCAATCCCTCAGAGCGAGCCCGCTTCATCCGCTGTATCTACAACCTCCTCCAGTCCTCCAGTCCTGCTGTGAAATACGAAGCAGCCGGGACATTGGTTACTCTGTCTAGCGCTCCCACCGCTATCAAGGTAATGATAAAAAAAAATTAGAGTTCAGGAGCAAGTCAGATCCATTTAGATATCCACAGACAATTTATAAGTCACTGGGAGGGGCATTTTGTGTTTCCATTGATGCTGAGTGATCTAATTTTTGCAGATCTGTAAATCGCTGGCTGTTTTGACACTTGTAGGTAGTTTCATGTTTCAGCCCGCTCCTTTTGCCTCTTGCGCTCCTATTGGCTCAACACTATGATGGATGGCAAATTGCTGTCTAAGACCCCTTTCACCGAGAGGCAGTTTTCTGGCAATTTAGCGCTAGAAATATCGCCTGTAAAGCGCCTGAAAACCGCCTACCATTCATTACAATGGGTGCTTTCACACCCGAGTGGCGCGCTTGCAGGATGCTCGGAAAAGTCCTGCAAAAGGCACCTTTGGGGTGAGTTGGGAGCGTTACAGCACTCCCAAAATGCCCCTGCCCATTGCAATAAATGGGCAGTGCTCCAGAAGTGCCGCAACACGGGGGTGTTTAACCCCCCCCCCCCTTCTTTGGGGTTACAAGCGCCGCTTAAACGGGCAGTGCTAATGCAGCTGCGGCCCCAGTGTGACACTCGGGTTGATTGGGCTGACTCTCGGGTTGATTGGGCTGACTCTCGGGTTGATTGGGCTGACTCTCGGGTTGGGTGGGCTGACTCTCGGGTTGGGTGGGCTGACTCTCGGGTTGGGTGGGCTGACTCTCGGGTTGGGTGGGCTGACTCTCGGGTTGGGTCACCCCTCTGTCTCACTTGAGTCACTAGCTGTCTCTTGTCCTCAGGCTGCTGCTCAGTGCTACATCGATCTAATCATTAAGGAGAGCGACAACAATGTCAAACTTATCGTTTTGGATCGTCTGGTGGAACTGAAGGACCATCCCTCCCATGAGCGCGTCCTGCAGGTGGGTTCGCATGTTTTGTATGATCAGCATGCTGCAGTTGGAAGTCGGATTCCTAGTCTGGTTTGGTGATCACATATGTGCTGGGTGTTCAGATGGTTCAGTTTCCGCTCTTCTCTCTCTCCCAGGATCTGGTGATGGACATCTTGAGGGTCCTCACCACACCGGATCTGGAGGTTCGCAAAAAGACTCTACAGCTGGCTCTGGATTTGGTGTCCTCCCGAAATGTGGAAGAGGTGGGACCCTTCGTTGTCTGGAGAGTCTCTGGAGTGTCTTTGTGGAGGTTCGGAGGTCTCATGGTTGTCCCCTTCTCTTTGTAGCTGGTGATCGTCCTGAAGAAGGAAGTCATAAAGACAAACAACGTGACGGAACACGAAGACACAGACAAGTACAGGCAGCTTCTGGTGCGCACTCTCCACTCCTGTAGCGTCAGATTCCCGGATATGGCTGCTAACGTCATCCCGGTGGTAGGTACCACATGCACAGTCCTCAGTCCTGGGTGTGGGCAGGGATGGCACGGTTTGCCTTTTTATGTGATTAGGGGCTAAAGTGACAATGTCGCCTCATAACTAGGCTCCGTGTTCCTCAAGTTTGTGAGGCGCAGCAGTTTCCCGCCCAAAAGTTAAAACCTTGTGATATGTTAGTTGGTTTCCATCCACGCTGACCCTCCTGTGTGTCTGGATGACTGTGGAGGGGACACTGACCCTCCTGTGTGTCTATATGATCGTGGTTGGGACACTGACCCTCCTGTGTGTCTATATGATCGTGGTTGGGACACTGACCCTCCTGTGTGTCTATATGATCGTGGTTGGGACACTGACCCTCCTGTGTGTCTATATGATCGTGGTTGGGACACTGACCCTCCTGTGTGTCTATATGATCGTGGTTGGGACACTGACCCTCCTGTGTGTCTATATGATGGTGGTTGGGACACTGACCCTCCCGTGTGTCTGGATGACTGTGGTTGGGACGCTGACCCTCCCGTGTGTCTGGATGACTGTGGTGGGGACGCTGACCCTCCCGTGTGTCTGGATGACTGTGGTGGGGACGCTGACCCTCCCGTGTGTCTGGATGACTGTGGTGGGGACGCTGACCCTCCCGTGTGTCTGGATGACTGTGGTGGGGACGCTGACCCTCCCGTGTGTCTGGATGACTGTGGTGGGGACACTGACCCTCCCGTGTGTCTGGATGACTGTGGTGGGGACACTGACCCTCCCGTGTGTCTGGATGACTGTGGTGGGGACACTGACCCTCCCGTGTGTCTGGATGACTGTGGTGGGGACACTGACCCTCCCGTGTGTCTGGATGACTGTGGTGGGGACACTGACCCTCCCGTGTGTCTGGATGACTGTGGTGGGGACACTGACCCTCCCGTGTGTCTAGATGACTGTGGTGGGGACACTGACCCTCCCGTGTGTCTAGATGACTGTGGTGGGGACACTGACCCTCCCGTGTGTCTGGATGACTGTGGTGGGGACACTGACCCTCCCGTGTGCCTGGATGACTGTGGTGGGGACACTGACCCTCCCGTGTGTCTGGATGACTGTGGTGGGGACACTGACCCTCCCGTGTGCCTGGATGACTGTGGTGGGGACACTGACCCTCCCGTGTGTCTGGATGATCGTTTTCTTCCTGTGTAATTCTTTCCTCTTTAATATTTGCAGCTGATGGAATTCCTGAGTGACAGTAATGAGGCCGCAGCTGCCGATGTCCTGGAGTTTGTTCGGGAAGCTGTTCAGCGATTTGATAATTTACGAACACTAATAGTGGAGAAAATGCTGGAGGTTTTCCATGCCATAAAGACAGTCAAGTAAGTGAAAAGCCATTGATGGTGGATTAGGGGGGATATATATATATATATATATATATATATATATATATATATATATATATATATATATATATATATATATATATATATAATTATAAATAAATATATTTTTAAGCAGAGGGCTTGGAGAATAAAATGGTTGCAATTTTTTGTTTTTGGTCACAAGGTATTTTTGCAGTGGTTTAAAAAAAAAATACGCTTTTTAATTTTTCATGCAAGAAAACGCTATGTATAACCCAATCTTTTGGTAAAATATAAAAGATTTTATGTCGCGTAAATAGATACCTAACATGTCACGCTTTAAAATTGCGAATCCTCGTGGAATGGCGAAAAAACGACGGTACTAAAAAAAAAAAATATCCCTGTAGGCGACGCTTTAAAAATGTTGAGTTACAGAGGAGCTCTGGAATTATTGCTTTCGCTATAATGTTCGTAGTGATACGTCATACTCGCGCGTGGTGCAAACACCATTTACATATGTGTTGGGGTGCAACGGATTGGATTGTTCCTCGGATCAGAGTCACGGATCGGATCATTTTTCGGATCAGCAAATAATAATTGAATTTGCAAAAACCTGTGAAAATTCCACCACCATGTCATTTGCAGCCTTGAAGTTTAAAAATGGCGCTGCCAAGATAGAGTCCTGTGTATCTCGGCGACTCTCAGCTCCTCTTGCAGTCCAGAGCGGAGCCGAGAGTAGCCGAGTGTACTCGGTTTGGCTCACAGTCACGCCCAGTCCCTGTGTTATGTCCATCATAGGGCGGGACTGTGAGCGCAGCCGAGCCAAGTACATTCGGCTATGTATCTTGGCGATGCCCATGGGCTTGAGCCCAGTCAAGCCCAATGGTAAGTCCGGCCCTGGCTATAGCAGTAGAGTGGCTCCCGCCGACCAGCCGGATAAGTTTACAAGCAGGTTATGTAAGGTGTGGGTCTAAGTTCCACCACCATATAGTCCCCACTGTAATATACATCTCCCCCACTGAAATATCCACGTCATCTCCCCAAATATAATATTGTCTGAGCATGGCTGGGTATCGCCTAGCATGGCAGAGTATGGAGGGATGGCTGTGACTGCAACTGTCAGAGCAGCGCTGTGGGCACTACAGATGCAGTCCACAGCGCTGCTGCCATCCGATTTCTCCCCTCCACTGTACACAGAGGGGAGAGAGGAACCGGCGTCATGACGCCAGTTTGTTTACAGGGGATCGCTCTGTCATTTGACGGAGCGATCACATTGTGATGGCTGCCGCTCCGGAACTAGGCTGAAGCCGCAGCCTTTCCTAAAGGGCTGAGACCGCGGAGCACAGCGTGTGCCGATCCAAGGGGGGTGACCCGTTTGGATCGGTGTTGATCCGTTGCACCCCTAATATGTGTGCGCAACCTACGTATGCCGTCACTTCTGTGCGTGAGCGTGAAGGCATGGGGGCGCTTCAAATCTTCTTTTTTTTTTTTTTTTATAACTTTTATTCTTATTCCAAGGAATGTAAACATCCCTTGTAATAGGACTAAGGGGTCACGGGTCCTCTTTATGGAGAGATCTGGGGTGTAAAAGACCCCAAATCTCTCCTCCTACCTTTTTTTTAAAAGCATCAGATAAAAAAAAAAAGTATCTATAATTTGTTTTACTTTCGCACTAAACAGGAAGTGACGTCATGATGTCGCTCCTGTCCTCCTAGATCACAGAGGTGTGCAGAGACCATCTGGCCTCACATCTGTGACCGGCCATGCGAACCATCGGATCATTTCCCCGGCTCGCCGGTAATTCTCGAATTGATCCGATGGAGATGACCAGAGAATGCAAAATATTAGCCGATATCTTCGGCTTTAAGTTCTAATCATAAAATAAGAGCATTTCTGCACACAGCCAATAGAGGAGATCTAACACCGAATCCTATTTCAGAATTTATCGAGGAGCGCTGTGGATTTTGGGAGAATATTGCAGCACGAAGGAAGATATCCAGAGCGTGATGACTGAAGTGCGCAGGTCTCTGGGAGAGGTGGGTATCGTCCAAAAGATTCCGTTCCCCCTTTGTACAGAGGCAGACCTCATAACGCGAGGCGTTGCTCCCTTGTCTGTAGGTTCCCATCGTGGAGACTGAGATCAAGAAGGAATCTGGGGAGACGAAACCGGAGGAGGAGGTGACCATTGGCTCCACCCAAAGGCTGGTGACCGAAATGGGCACATACGCCACCCAGAGCGCCCTCAGCAGTGCCAGGCCGACAAAGAAAGAGGAGGAGAGGTTTGTTGAGGTTCTGCAATCCTTGAAGTGGGCTCCTTTTTGGCTTTGTACCCGGGAGGGGGGGAGGGGTTGGTGTATGTCTGGGCAAATATTTTGGGGTTGATTTGCTCAGAGTGGAGAGCGCGAAATCTGGTGATGGCAGCCAATCGGCTTCTACCTTTTTTTTAGCTTCTTCAATAAAGCTATATATCTCTTGTAGGCCGCCTCTCCGAGGATTTTTACTGGAGGGAGATTTCTTTGTCGCTGCTGCTCTCGCAACTACGCTTACTAAGATTGCACTGCGCTACGTGGCCATGGTCCCAGAGAAGAAGAGGCAGAACGTAAGTCTGACATTTAGTCTGGAAAGAATCTGTGAGCTTTTGCAAGTGATGTAATAGACCTGGTAACGGCCTTGTATTGTACAGAGTAGTCATTATGCAGATGTCTTGAGCTGCCGCAGAGTAAGTGTCCCGGTCAGGCTTGGAGACCTTTAGCTATAGCCAGGGCAGGACCTAGGGTGGTGGGGGCCCCTGGGCTTGAGTCACTTTTGGGCCCTACCGTTTATACATTACCGTATTTATTGGTGTATAACGCGCCCCAAGTTTAGGAGGGAATTTTAAGGACAAAAACTTTTAGGAGGGAAGTTTAAGGAAAAAAACTTACATTTAATTGCCCATCAATGCAGCCTTGTCAGTGTCATTTGCAGCCTTGTCCATTGCAGCCTTGTCCATTGCAGCCTTGTCCATTGCAGCCTTGTCGTTTAAAAATGGCGCCACCGAGATACAGAGTCCTGTGTATCTCGGCGGCTCTCGGGTCCCCTTGCAGTCCAGAGCGGAGCTGAGAGTAGCAGAGTGTACTTGGCTCAGCTCACAGTCATGCCCAATCCCTGTGTTATGTCCATCATAGGGCGGGACTGTGAGCGGAGCCGAGCCCAGTACACTCGGCTATGTATCTTGGTGGGGCCCATGGGCTTGAGCCCAGTCAAGCCCAATGGTAAGTCCGGCCCTGGCTATAGCAGTAGAGTGGCTCCCACCGACCAGCAGGATAAGTGTATATGCAGGTTATCTAAGGTGTGTGGTCTAAGTACTAAATGGTGTTCACCAGAGCCCCTGATGGTGGGGATGGGTTTTGCTGTGTGTTTAGTACCAGGTCGCAGTCTTCAGGATCACACCACCCGGAGGTGAGCAAGCCGGGATCAAGCAAAAACTTAGTCTGTAAACAAGGCAGAGGTCAGTAACAAGTGGTAGCGAATATACAGGTGGCAGCAGGAGTGGCGAGAGCGAGATGTTGGCTGGAGAGGAGACCATAATCTGCCGAACAGGAAGTGCAAATGCATAGCTAAAATAGGAAGCTTAAGGGAGGAGCAAAGAGTTCAAGAGACAAGATGTCTAAGGACTCGGGCAGGGGGCTGTCCAGCATCTTAGGAGGCTCAGCAAGGAGAGATACTGCTAGACATAGCAGAGGTTGCAGGTTCAGACCCGGGTCCTGACAGTAAGGCACCATTCACATGGAGCGTTTTGCCATGATGTGAATTCCAGCTGCTGGGATTGACAGCTGTGTGCATAAAGCGGCGGCTGAGAAGCCCGTACACTGCAATGACAGGCTGTCGGCAGCTGCAGCTATTCATACCCGTTTGCAAAACCAGCAATCACCTGTGTTGTTTGGAGTGGGATGTACACAAATTAGAGATTCCCTCTTCTACATTCACATAGAATACAGAGAGGGAAGATCGCTAGTTTTATTATAGGTAGTATAACCCTTCAGGTAAGTAATATGTATATACATGCATGTGAGACGGTGTGACCATCCGGGTTATGCTGAGGAGGGAAGCCTTTGTAGAACAGGATCTAATCCCGTGTCTGAATTCTATGCTGGTCTCTCACACTCTGTATCATTTGCTTCTCTCCTCCCGCAGTCCTTTGTATCAGAAGCCATGTTGTTGATGGCGACCATCTTGCACCTGGGGAAATCCTCCTTGCCCAAGAAGCCAATTACAGACGACGATGTGGACCGGATTTCTCTGTGTCTGAAGGTTCTTTCCGAATGTTCTCCGTTGATGAGCGAAATCTTCAACAAAGAGTGCCGTCAGTCGCTCTCCAACATGCTGCATGCCAAGCTGGAGGAGGAGAAGCTCTCCCAGAAGGTGATCTGACAGGTCCTTTTTATGTGTGTCCATAGACCTCTGTTGGGGTCCATCCCTCCTGACGGGTCCCCCTTTATGGGTGTCCATGGACCTCTGTTGGGGTCCATCCCTGATGACGGGTCCCCTTTATGTGTGTCCATGGACCTCTGTTGGGGTCCATCCCTCCTGACGGGTCCCCTTTATGTGTATCCTTGGACCTCTGTTGGGGTCCATCCCTCCTGACGGGTCCCCTTTATGTGTATCCTTGGACCTCTGTTGGGGTCCATCCCTCCTGACGGGTCCCCTTTATGTGTATCCATGGACCTCTGTTGGGGTCCATCCCTCCTGACAGGTCTCCATTAGGTATATCCATGGACCTCTGTTTTGGATTCCATCCCTCCTTACAGGTGCCCTTTCCCGGGGGCTTCTGTTGGGGGTCCAGGCTCAGCAGGAGGAGGTGTGTAGGAGAAGACTTGCCATGGTTGTCTCACCTTGTCCCCTTTACTCTCCACAGAAGGAGTCAGAGAAGCGCAATGTGACGGTTCAGGCGGACGATCCCATCTCCTTCATGCAGCTCACCGCCAAGAGCGAGATGGCGTCTAAGGAGGATCAGTTCCAGCTGAGTCTGCTGGCCGCTATGGGGACCACCCAGAGGAAGGAGGCGGCTGACCCTCTGGCATCCAAACTGAATAAAGTAAGTGCCCCGCCTTGTGTCTGGTTGGGGGGTGACGGTCACATGACGGACCTGTACAATGGCAGTTAGTCTTCAAAGTTTAGTTATATGTGGGGCTCATCCTGGAAAACGGTCCACCTGATAATGACCCCGCCTCCTTATCTCGTCTCTATATTAGTTCAAATACAAGTGCGGGGTGCACAAGAGAGGGCCAATCCATTAACCCCTTCAATACCGGGCACTTTCACCCCATTACTGCCCAGGCCAGCTTTCAGTGCTGCCACACTTTGACAATTGCGCGGTCATGCTACACTACCCATATGACATTTTTATCATTTTTTTTTCCACACAAATAGTTTTTTTTGGTGGTATTTAATCACCACTGGGGTTTTTTTTATTTTTTGCTAAATAAAGGAAATGTTTTTTTTTAAAAGAAGCGCGTTTTTTCTTTGTTTTCTACATTTCTTTTGGTGAAAATAACCCAAATCGGTGTATATTATTTAGTATGTAGGAAAGTTATAGAGTCCACAGACTATGGGATATACAGTTAGGTCCATCTGTATTTGGGCACGGGCACAATTTTCATACTTTTGGCCACCAGAATAAAATTTTAAAAGGAAACAATCTAAATGAATTTGCAGTGCAGACTTTCAGCTTTAATTCAAGGGGATGAACATAAATATCAAGTACAAATTTTAGGAACTGCAACCATTGTTATACACAGCCCCTCCCGTTTTCAGGGGCTCAAATGTGATTGGACAAATTTAATATAATCCTAAGGCCTCATGCACACGGACGTTTTTACAGCCACTTTTTTGAGCTTTTTTTGCAGCTTAAAAACGGCTGTCCATGTTAGTCTATGGCTTCATGCCCACCTAGGCGTTTTTGAGCTGCAAATGGCATAGGCGTTTTTAAGCTGTAAAAAAAACCCAGGACCAGTGCGTTCCGTGGCGTGGAGCTAGAGCTGTAAAAACGCGCATAAACGCGCAACATATTTTCTTTGTTTTCTGAGTGCTATAGCCAAGAGATGTGTTTCTTAAAAAACGCTACTTAACGCTAACGCTAAAAAACGCGCAAAATCGCGCAAAAACGCCAATGCAAAACGTGGTAAAAATCACGTTTTTAACAACAATTTTTCCAGGCATCGGAGCTAGCTTTGCAGCCAGTTTTTTTAAAACGTCCGTGTGCATGAGCACTAAATGTTCATTTTTAATATTTTGTTGAGAATCCTTTACTGGCAATGAGTGCCTGAAGTCTGGAACCCATGGGCATCACCAAAGACTGGCTTTCCTCCTTTCTGATGCTTTGCCAGGCTCTACCTGTCTTCAGTTGTTCTTTGTTTGTGGCTCTTTTTCTGCCTTTTAGTTTTTGCCTTCAGCGAGTGAAATGCTCCAAGTGGGTTGAGATCAGGTGATTGACTCGGCCATTGCAGAATATTCCACTTCTTTTCCTTCAAAAGCTCCTGGGTTGCTTTTGCAGTGTGTTTTGGATTATTGTCCAATCATTGGCTGATTCTGGGCTGATGGTATAATTCTAAACTGCAGAATTCATCCGGCTGTTTCTGTCTTCTGTCACATCATCAAAAACCACCAATGACCCAGTGCCACTGGAAGCCATGCATGCTCATGCCATCACACGGCAAGCTCCACCATATGACCACAGATGACGTTGTGTGCTTTGGATCATGAGCTCTTCCAAGCCTTCTCCACACTTTTTTTTTTTTTTTTTTTTTCTTGTCATTTTGCTATTAATTAATCTTAGTTTCCTCCGTCCAAAGAATGCTTTTCCAGAACTGCTCTGGCTTTTTTAGATTTTTTTATTTATTTTTTGGCAAAGTCAAATCTGGCTTTTCTATTTAGGCTTATGAATGGTTTGCACCTTGTGGTGAACCCTCTGTATTTTGCTCTCGTGAAGTCTTCTCTTGATTGTAGACTTTGACAATGATACGCCCACCTCCTGGAGAGTGTCCTTCACTTGTCTCCGCCTCCTGGAGAGGGCCCTTCACTTGTCTCTGCCTCCTGGAGAGTGCCCTTCACTTGTCTCCGCCTCCTGGAGAGTGCCCTTCACTTGTCTCCGCCTCCTGGAGAGTGCCCTTCACTTGTCTCCGCCTCCTGGAGAGTGCCCTTCACTTGTCTCCGCCTCCTGGAGAGTGCCCTTCACTTGTCTCCGCCTCCTGGAGAGTGCCCTTCACTTGTCTCCGCCTCCTGGAGAGTGCCCTTCACTTGTCTCCGCCTCCTGGAGAGTGCCCTTCACTTGTCTCCGCCTCCTGGAGAGGGCCCTTCACTTGTCTCCGCCTCCTGGAGAGGGCCCTTCACTTGTCTCCGCCTCCTGCAGAGGGCCCTTCACTTGTCTCCGCCTCCTGGAGAGGGCCCTTCACTTGTCTCCAAAAAGAAGCCATTTTTATTTTATTTTTTCTGAATGAAAACTACTCATTAAGTGCTTACTGTTGTGATTAGCCACAGCTAATCACATGGTACAGATGGGCTGTGGTTGGCTTGTTTGTACCATGTGATGACTGTGATCAATCACAGAGATCATCACAATAGAATACAATGAATTGCATGAATCAAAGCCTTTCATTGTGATCTGCTGTGATTGGCCACAGCGATCACATGGTACCGGCAGCAGGCTGGTACAACGTGATCTTTTATTGGCTGTGTCTGGTGGACATGGTGACGGATCACACCGGAGAATAACCGTTCTCCTGCTCAGCCATCATTTTATAATAGGTTGGACTGGAAGGGGTTAATAAACTTTGAGGCGATAGCCATTGTGTGTGTGTGTGTGTTTATACCATTTCTTTATTTTTGTTACAAAGGAGATGAATGTTCTCTGCTTTGCTTTGTTCCAGGTGACACAGCTGACCGGCTTCTCGGATCCCGTGTACGCAGAGGCCTATGTACATGTTAACCAGTACGACATTGTCCTGGATGTGTTAGTCGTCAATCAGACCAACGACACCCTACAGAACTGCACGCTGGAACTCGCTACACTGGGTGAGGATGTCAACTAGTGGGCAAGGGGAGCCACGGGGGGCCCTGGCTAGTGGGCGGGGGGGAGGGGCGGTGAGCCGCGGGGGCCCCTTGCTAATGGGCAGGGGGGACGCGGCGAGCCACAGGGCCCTTGGCTAGTGGGCAGGGGGGCAGCGAGCCACGGGGCGCTTGGCTAGTGGGCGGGGGGGCGGCGAGCCATGGAGGTCCTGTCTAGTGGGTTAGGGGATGGGCAAGGCTTGGCTGCTCAGAATGTCCAACCACTGAGAGATCTTCGGAAAGACTTGTCTATAAATGTCAGTAGACACATCATCCTCATTTCAAGCGGCCAGGGGGTTTAGCATTCCATTATCCAGTAATCATTGAATTATCAGTTGTGGGCGGAATGGCTCAGTACAGTAAAGGGGTCTGTAAATCTGTTTTTCTGCATCTCAGTAGTTGTAGTTCCTCTGTGCTGACACCAGGTGGCGGTAGTACCCTTTTACACATATTATGAAGCTTGGTTACAATTGGCAGGAGAAAGCTTCTGTGCCGCTTGTAGTGGTAGCCAATTAGGTTTATCCTTCGCCTCTCCACTGGAGTCAGATGACGAATCCTGACACCTCATTGGTTGCTGTTGAGTTTCCTCGGCTCCCGAATAAAAGCCACAATATAACGACTGATCTTCTAATTCCAGGTGATCTGAAGCTGGTGGAGAAGCCGTCTCCTCTCACTCTCGCTCCGCACGACTTCGCCAACATCAAGGCCAACGTGAAGGTGGCCTCCACAGAGAACGGCATCATATTCGGGAATATAGGTGGGTTTGGTGTCTACCGGCAGTAGAGGGATTTGTGTAATGAGTCCACTGTATAAGCAATCGTATCGGAGGGATTTGTGTAATGCAATCATTTTTATGAATGGCATGCATTCATGTGCCATTGTGTACAATTATGAAGGCTGTGATTGGCCACAGCCATCACATGGTACAGAAATAGAAAAAAGAAAGAACTGCGCTAACCACGAATACCCAAATGTGAGTAGGGTATGTATATGTGCCAGACCCACGATGAGGGTCTTAGTATCTTAATGTCTCCAAGACCACCTCCAAAGTATAATGCAAACCATATACAAATAAGTGCAATTTAAATGCAAAAACAAACCATAAATACGTGTCAAGAGTGTGAGTTCCCCAAACACAATATGAGTAAATCAAACTCAGTGCATATACCTCTAAAGAATAAAAAAATAGAATAGAATATGAAAAAAATATTTGCAATTTTTTACATAAATGAAATATCAAGAAAAAAGATTATATTTAGAGACACCCTATATAATGTCCATATAGTCATATGTCAAAAAATAATAAAATGTCCATATAGTAAACAAACACCAGTGAAGTAAAGCTTCAAGTGGAGTGCAGCAGTGAAGGACAAACTTCAAACAGCTGAATCATAAGTACACAAAATAAAATCTTCTCCAAAGATGTACTGTGCTTTTCCCAACACCGAATGAGTGAATTGGCTTCTTACCAGATCCAAGCGACACATGCAGACAGGAGCCTATGTTTTTCCCTATGTGATACCACGTTGAGTTGGGAGTGATATGTGGAATAACAGCCATAACCCTACCGCGTGAAAGATTCAGGATCGCTTGAGGAGGAATCGCTATCCGGATATCCTTTGACTATTGTCGCCTGTGGTGACCCTCTGTAACGGGGGGTCGCTTGGATCTGGTAAGAAGCCAATTCACTCATTCGGTGTTGGGAAAAGCACAGTACATCTTTGGAGAAGATTTTATTTTGTGTACTTATGATTCAGCTGTTTGAAGTTTGTCCTTCACTGCTGCACTCCACTTGAAGCTTTACTTCACTGGTGTTTGTTTACTATATGGACATTTTATTATTTTTTGACATATGACTATATGGACATTATATAGGGTGTCTCTAAATATAATCTTTTTTCTTGATATTTCATTTATGTAAAAAATTGCAAATATTTTTTTCATATTCTATTCTATTTTTTTTATTCTTTAGAGGTATATGCACTGAGTTTGATTTACTCATATTGTGTTTGGGGAACTCACACTCTTGACACGTATTTATGGTTTGTTTTTGCATTTAAATTGCACTTATTTGTATATGGTTTGCATTATACTTTGGAGGTGGTCTTGGAGACATTAAGATACTAAGACCCTCATCGTGGGTCTGGCACATATACATACCCTACTCACATTTGGGTATTCGTGGTTAGCGCAGTTCTTTCTTTTTTCTATTTCTGTTTGGTGTATTCTTGGTGTACATTTTGAATTGCAGCTTCCGTTCAATACCATTTGTATTCCGTAGCGCAGTTTTTTCCCTTTTTTTTCATCACATGGTACAGGTCTGCTGTGATTCGCCCCTGTACCATGGGATCATTGTGGCAAATAACAGATCACAATAATACACAATGCCTATAAATGAAAGCCTTTGTGTACTATTGACACGTGATTGGTCACAGCAATCACATAGTACCAGGGCCAACCCAGTACAATGATCTGTGTTCTTCTGTCTCTGGTGGACACAGCGGGTCACAGATCACACCACGGCTCCTAGGGTACGCACGAGGCACGCAAGCAGGAGGATGTCATAATTTTGCTCCCGATTGGCCGTATTACTATGATGACTATCTGTTACATTGTTCCCACCTGTCTTTGTGTCTCTGAGGACTACAGAAACTCTCCCTACTGGGATTGGTGGGGGGGGGGGGGTGGTCCTGTAGTCTTGCTTTGCAATGCTGCAGCTCCATATGGTACAGTGAGTGCCATCCCCCTAGGACAGGCCTAGAGATCACCACCCCTTCCTCCACCTCCATTACATAGGGGGTGTAATCCTGTTCTGGGGTGATAACGCTGTTGCTGATTGTCCTCACCAGATACAATACAGTGTATACTCATGCAGGTAACTGGCTGCAGGTGCCCAGTTTCTGGGGGGGGGGGGGTCACTGCTTCCTCCCCCCCACAGTGTATTCAAATTCCAGTACACTTTATCGACAGCAAACATGAGCCAAAGAACAAGCAAGGTCACTCAGACATCGTCTTCAGTGAGGCTCCACCCCTCAGGGACAGAGCCTTGGTGGACAGGTAAAGGTTAATGTCTTGGTGACACCACTTGCTCTTTGACTTGTGTGTATCGTGTCGATGGGAGGAGTCTTGTCACCCGGGGACAGGAAGTCTGTAACCGGCAGGATCACCAGGTGAAAATGAAGAAAACTAACGCAGCCGCCATGTCTGAGTGATGAGCTGTGTCATACAATCTGCCTTTGTGTCCCCGCAGTGTACGACGTGTCGGGAGCCGCCAGTGACCGGAACTGTGTGGTCCTCAGCGACATCCACATCGACATCATGGATTACATCCAGCCAGCCGCCTGCACAGACACAGAGTTCAGGCAGATGTGGGCGGAGTTCGAGTGGGAGAACAAGGTTAGTGTGTGTGTGTGTGTATTTACGTGTGCTCTCCACATGGTTGCGCCATTCACACTGCTGCTCACTGCACAGAGAAATCCCAGAGCGTCCCATTTTTGTGTCCTCCAACATCAACCGTCTTTGTGCTGCAGCTGGAAGATGTAGATTAGGAATGGAGCGAGCTGTGATCTGTAACGCCCCTCCACCAGCCCTGCAGTGTCCCGCCTGTTACTGGCGTCTCTTCTGCCTGTATTGGGCAAGATGTACTTACCACTTGTGAGGCCCTTCATGTTATGGTCAGATACTCCTACTTACCATCTATGGGAAGGTGGCATATCAGACACATCCATATTCTGCCCTTCAGACCACTTTAAAGCATGTCTGGGTGGCGGGGGGGCGGGATCTTGGTGTGTCATAGAGGCCTATAAGTGGGATCTGGTAAAAGCGAGATCTCAGTATTGGGGAAGATTTGGTGTTCGGTATCTGGGTGTGTCAGAGAGGTCTATGCTGGGTAGAAATTGGGCATTTCAGGTCTATGGTGAATGGGATTTGGGCATGTTTGGTCCTATGGTGGGTGGCATCTGGATGTGTCAGAGAGGTCTGTGGCGGGTGGGATCAGGGACATGTTGGGTCTATATTGGGAGATCTTTGTTGGTTGGCATCTGGTTGTGTTATAGAGGTCCATGTTTGGTGGGAACTTAGCATGTCAGGTCCTTGGTGGGCGGGATCTGGGAGTGTTGGGTCTATTGTGGGCGGGGTCTGGGAGTGTTGGGTCTATTGTGGGCGGAATCTGGGAGAGTTGGGTCTATTGTGGATGAGGTCTGGGAGTGTTGGGTCTATTGTGGGCAGGGTCTGGGAGTGTCGGGTCTATTGTGGGCAGGGTCTGGGAGTGTCGGGTCTATTGTGGGTGGGGTCTGGGAGTGTCGGGTCTATTGTGGGTGGGGTCTGGGAGTGTCGGGTCTATTGTGGGTGGGGTCTGGGAGTGTCGGGTCTATTGTGGGCATGGTCTGGGAGTGGCGGGTCTATTGTGGGCGGGGTCTGGGAGTGGCGGGTCTATTGTGGGCGGGGTCTGGGAGTGGCGGGTCTATTGTGGGCGGGGTCTGGGAGTGGCGGGTCTATTGTGGGCGGGTTCTGGGAGTGTTGGGTCTATTGTGGGCGGGGTCTGGGAGTGTCGGGTCTATTGTGGGCGGGATCTGGCAGTCAGACATCAGATAACGGTGATAACAAATGCCATAGACCGGGAAGGTGTCATGTTGGGGGGATTCCCCCGGATGGAATGATTTGGGGTGTTATATATTTGCATGAAGACAGACATTGGCTGCAGTTTCTCAGATTTCCTCCAATCTCATTTTCTCTGTTGAAATAAAACTGCAAATAATTTCCATTCTGAGTTCCAGCCGCTCTGATCTCTCCTGTTCATGTTCCATCGTTCTGTCTGCTTAATGCTGATGTCTGATTGGCTGGGTCGGGTTTTGCCAGTTTGTGCCTCATTTCTCTGTTCCTGTAATAATCCTCCCGCTCACTGACTCCGCTCTCCCATCAGGTGACGGTGAACACGAATATCCTGGATCTAAATGAATATTTGCTTCACATCCAGAAGTCCACAAACATGAGATGTCTGACGCCCGAGAAGGTGAGTGACCACAATGGCCTCTTTTTTGCTCAGGGGTCTCAGATGGCCGTGTGTTGTGTGTTCAGGGCTCCCAGGCTGGGCTAGTGGTGGGGGGGCGGTATAAGGGGCCCCAGGTGACCATGTGTTCAGGGCTCCCAGGTTGTGCTGGGTGGTCTCAGACAGGCATGTTCGCAGAGCTCCCAGGCTGGGATTCACGGGGGGGGGGGGGGGATCTCTGACAGTCCTGGGCGGGGGAGGGGGGTTTCTGAAAGTTGTGTGTTTGACTCTTTGGTGGGATCTTGTATAGGGGGTCTCGGACAGTCCCAGGCTGGGCTGAAGAGGGGGGATAGGGGGTGTGTCGGACAATTCCAGGCTGGGCTGGAGAGGGGGGTGTCTTGGACAGTCCCAGGGTGGGCTGGGGAGGGGGGGTGGTGACATCCCGGACATTCCCAGGCTGGGCTGGGGAGGGGGGTCTTGGACAGTCCCAGGCTGGGCTGGGGAGGGGGGGGTGGGGGACATCCCGGACAGTCCCAGGCTGGGCTGGGGAGGGGGGTCTTGGACAGTGCTGGGCTGGATAGGGGGGGTCTTGGACAGTGCTGGGCCAGATAGGGGTGTGGGGGGTCTCGGACAGTCCCAGGCTGGGCTGGATAGGGGGTCTTGGACAGTGCTGGGCTGGATAGGGAGGGTCTTGGACAGTGCTGGGCCAGATAGGGGTGTGGGGGGTCTCGGACAGTCCCAGGCTGAGCTGGTGGGGGGGCTCCCAATGTCTGTAAATTATGCACCTGTTGCTCCTTGGGAGAGGAGGGGGGGGGGGGTGTCACATGACACGCTACTGCCGGTCTGCATCGGGTCCCGGGTGTATGAATGTGTTTGGTGGAAAAATTCATCTGTTTTGTTTGCTCCGCCCACAGGCCTTGTCCGGGTCATGTGGTTTCATGGCCGCCAATCTCTACGCCCGCTCCATATTCGGTGAGGACGCCCTTGCCAACGTCAGCATAGAGAAGCCAATCCACCTCGGACCCGACGCTCCAGTTACTGGTCACATACGGATCAGAGCCAAGAGCCAGGTGAGGGGCCACTGGGCCACGTACTCATCTCTCCTGCAATGATGCTTCTCAGTCTTGTCCTGTTGTACTACAAGCTCATTCACATGAGTGGCCGGGGGGGGGGCAGTAAAAGCAGGCGTTATGTGTAACGAGTTTTGTCTTCCCTGCAGGGAATGGCGCTGAGCCTCGGCGATAAGATCAATCTGTCTCAGAAGAAGCCGACGGTATAGATGGAGCCGTACCCAGAATCCTCCTCTCTGACTCCAGCCACCAATCATCAGCCATCATGATTCGGGCCCCGCTGTGCTCCACCCGTGTGCTTCGTAGAGTGTAGAGTTCCTGGCGGAGAATTCCTCGTCATTCCCAAATTTTCTCTTTTTTTTTTTTTTTCTTTTTTTTGTGTGTGTTTTATCGGTTCACTAACCAAGTTCAACAATAAATCTCTCTTTTGATTAATAGTGGAGTGGATGTGTGACTCCCGGGGGCGGGGCTGGGGGAGTGTCAGCGGCGTGTCTGTCGGCCTCAACAAACTCAGCTGCAAATGATTTGTCTGAAGCGGCTCCGCCCCCCTGGGATCTGTGCGATTCTCTCATTCTGTGATTGGTGGAGCCAATCGCATTTCTGTATGAGAACAATCTACTGCGGCTTCAGTTATATATTCCCCCGGGGTCTAGTGACCAATCACTTAGGCCTTATCAATATCACGTGATGCTGGGGGCGGGGTCTTGGCTCCCTGTAATCTCTGAGCTTGAGAAGGTAAGTATAACTGGGATGGGGGATGGGCTTTTAAAGAGATTGATGACAGGTTCTCTTAAAGATGGACAGCTGTCTCCTTCTGTAGAGATACGAGAAAAGACAACCGCCCCACACTGACAAAATGTTATCTGTATAGCTCTGACATATACCGCAGTGCTGTACAGAGGAGCTTCCACTCTAATGTCCCCTCCCCCACAGTCACATCAGTCTCTGTACAGAGGAGCTTACACTCTAATGTCCCCTCCCCCCCCCCCCACAGTCACATCAGTCTCTGTACAGAGGAGCTTACACTCTAATGTCCCCTCCCCCCACAGTCACATCAGTCTCTGACATATACCGCAGTGCTGTACAGAGGAGCTTACACTCTAATGTCTCCTCCCCCCACAGTCACATCAGCCTCTGTACAGAGGAGCTTACACTCTAATGTCCCCTCCCCCCACAGTCACATCAGTCTCTGACATATACCGCAGTGCTGTACAGAGGAGCTTACACTCTAATGTCTCCTCCCCCCACAGTCACATCAGCCTCTGTACAGAGGAGCTTCCACTCTAATGTCCCCTCCCCCCACAGTCACATCAGTCTCTGTACAGAGGAGCTTACACTCTAATGTCCCCTCCCCCACAGTCACATCAGTCTCTGTACAGAGGAGCTTACACTCTAATGTCCCCTCCCCCCCCGCAGTCACATCAGTCTCTGTACAGAGGAGCTTACACTCTAATGTCCCCTCCTCCACAGTCACATCGGTCTCTGTACAGAGGAGCTTACACTCTAATGTCCCCTCCCCCCCCGCAGTCACATCAGTCTCTGTACAGAGGAGCTTCCACTCTAATGTCCCCTCCCCCCACAGTCACATCGGTCTCTGTACAGAGGAGCTTACACTCTAATGTCCCCTCCCCCCACAGTCACATCAGTCTCTGTACAGAGGAGCTTACACTCTAATGTGCCCTCCCCCCCACAGTCACATCAGTCTCTGTACAGAGGAGCTTACACTCTAATGTCCCCTCCCCCCCACAGTCACATCAGTCTCTGTACAGAGGAGCTTACACTCTAATGTCCCCTCCCCCACAGTCACATCAGTCTCTGTACAGAGGAGCTTACACTCTAATGTCCCCTCCCCCACAGTCACATCAGTCTCTGTACAGAGGAGCTTACACTCTAATATCCCCTCCCCCCCCCCCCCCACAGTCACATCAGTCTCTGTACAGAGGAGCTTACACTCTAATGTCCCCCCCCCCACAGTCAACCACCATTATAGTTTATATTCTTTGTTAGAGAAATGTTTTCTATCCATAAATCACATTTTATTATAAGGATCTCTTCTTTTCTCTTCGCTGAGAAGTAACAATGTAACATCTGAAGCATTTCCTGTTCGGTGACATATAGAAGTTTTGTTCTGTTTTATGTCTTCCTCCACCCACCGCAGAACGTCTGAACAAACCAGAACACGGCGCAGAGCGCGCCCCCCCGTATTCTCCACGTATTCTCCATCGAAGTCTGTCTGTCCCCTGTCCTGTACACCGGACCATTCCTACCCCATCAACTGCCCCTTTATTGTATGCTGGAGCCTCTGTCCCTCCATAACTTCCCCGGGTCCTCAAATCTTTCCTCTGCTACCCCTGTACTCAACCCTACATCCTCCATGCCTATATAACTGTCCCTGTACTGTACTCGGTCCTTAATCTATCCACATCTACCCCTGGTGTCTACCCTAGAGCCTCCATCTCTCTACATCCCATTTTGTATTGTACCACAGAGCCTCCATCTCTCTGCAACTGCCCCTAGTATTGTACCCCACACTGTCTCCACTACCCCCTCCCCACATATTGTGCCCCAGACACAGGTGTCCTCATATTGTACCCCAGAGCCTCTTCCTTCTCAACTGCCCCCTGTATTGTACCCTATACCCCCTATCTCTCCACAACTCTCCCTGCATTGTGCCCTAGACACAACTGTCTCTATATTATACACCTGAGCCTCTGTCCCTCGTCAACTGCCCCTTGTATTATAGCCCATACCCCCTGTCTCACCACAACGTTCCCTGTATTGTGCCCTAGACACAACTGCCCCTCTGTATTGTACCCCAGAGTTCCTCCTCAACTGCCCCCTGTATTTTGCCCCTGTTCCTTAACTGCCCCCTGGCCTGTATTGTATCTCAGAACCTCTGTCCCTCCTCAACTTCCCCTTGTATTGTACCCCATGCCCCCTGTCTCACCACAACGTTCCCTGTATTGTGCCCTAGCCACAAGTGCCCCTCTGTATTGTACACCAGAGTTACTCCTCAACTGTCCCTGTATTGTACCCCTGAGCCTCTGTCCCTCCTCAACTGCCCCTGTATTATATCTCAGAACCTCTGTCCCTTCTCAATGTCCCCTTGTGTTGTACCCCATGCCCCCTGTCTCTCCATAGCGTTACCTGTATTGTGCCCTAGACACAACTGCCCCTCTGTATTGTACCCGAGTTCCTCCCCAATGCCCCCTGTATTGTGCCCCTTTTCTTCAACTGCCCCCTGTATTGTATCTCAGAACCTCTGTACCTCTTCAACTTCCCCTTGTACCCCATACCCCCTGTCTCTCCCCAACGTTCCCTGTATTGTGCTATAGACACAACTGCCCCTCTGTATTGTACCCCTCCATCCTTCCATCACAGCCCCATATTATTCCCCAGAGCCTCCACAACTTCCCATATATTGTACCCAAGAATCCTTTCTCTTCTCTCCACAGCTGTCCCTGTATTTTACCCCAGACCCTTTGTCCCTCCACAGCGGCCCCTGTACCATACCTCCCATCACCTATCCCTCTACAACTGCCCCATATTGTACCCCAGACTTTTTTGTGGTTTCTGATATTTATTGAAGACTTTTCAAGATCTGTTGGGAGCAAATGGATGTCTTGGCGGAGCAGACTCCGCCTATATCTAAAATATCCAGAATGTGGCTTGTAATGCTTGAGGGGCAGATATATACGTTCTCATGGTTTACTGACTACAGGGGGCGAACATTGCTGGGGAAAAACTCACCTGTAGCTTATTTGAGGGGGAAAAAAAAAAACAGAAAATTCCTATCAAAATACTTGCCATAATTTTGCTTTCCTGATGGACTCCATGGCAGCAATGTGTGGGTTAAGGCCCACCTCCACTACCCTATAGGACACGACTCCCATAAGTCTTTACTCCCTGCCCACGGCCGTGTTCCATATCTAGCCTACTCAAGCCCCTGGGAGGGAACTCCTGCTGTCATGGAGTCCCATCAGGAAAGGAAAATTACGGTAAGTATTTTGATAGGAGTTTTCCTGACAGACTCCATGGCAGCAACGTGTGGGAAATAACTTGCCAAACACACCCGGGTGGGCAAAAATGCCGAACAAAAAAGATTTATTTAACACTCAACCGACAGTACATTGAAACCAAAATTGACAGAAGATAAAGTTGCTGGCTCAACACAAAAATGAGACATAAAAGTATGAATTGTTGTCCAGGAAGCTGCTTTGCAGATAACTTCAGGCGCAACATGACATGAGGACGCCCAGGAACTCGTAGAATGCGCTGTAACCACCTCAGGAGGAGCCAAGCCCTTCTCTTTGTAAGCCCATTGGAGAGCCTGAACCACCCAATGCCACGATGGATCTGACGGAAGCCCTGAGGCCCTTGCTTTTCCCATGGAACAGATTGTCGGAAAAGAAGCTGTAGCCTCCAAGTATCACTTCAAGATAACTCCCATATCACGTGGCTGTGGTTCTTGACTTCCAGCAGAATTAAAAGTAGGGAGTGTGATATCCTGGTTTTCGTGGAAGACTGACGTGACCTTGGGATTTGTCCCTAGCATCGGAATCAGGACCACTCTATCTGGGGGGAAAAAAGTGAGAAAGGACTCCTTTGACCCTGGAGACTTGATTTCAGAGACTCTTTGCCGAAGATATGGCTACCAGAAAAGAAGTCACGAGGGTCAGCTCTCTGACTGAAAGTGGTTTGTCCAGTTGTGAGAAAAAGTCAAGAACTAATGGTAGATCCCACTTGGGGAATCTAGGTTTCCTCTGTGGTCTGAGCCTGAAGAATTTTTGGGCCAAAGGATGTTTGGCCTAAGACACCCCGGAAAAGGCTGAAATTGCTGAAACTTGCACACGAAGAGCGCTGACTGATAAGGAGACATCTAATCCAGTTTGCAAGAAACTTAAAACATCCTTAACTGTCGAATTACCATCAGAGCTGGACCTGGAGGACATGGGGTTTGTGAATCTAGCTCAAATCCTCTCATACCCAATTGGTACTTTTTCTCCTCGCACTCATGAGCGTAGGAATGACCTCCTTGGGGCACCCTAGAGCCTCTAACCTTCCCCTCAAAAACCAGACCCTCAGGCACAGATGAGCCGGACAGGGATGTAACTTTGAGCCTTGAGACAGAAGATCGGGTCTGAGCAGTAAGGGGGTCGGATCCCTGACACTGAGAAGCATTAGCACTGGAAACCAGGGCCTGTTGGGCCAGTAAGGTATTACGGCTATCACTTCTGCTGCTTCTGACCTGAGTCTCCGTAGGAACTGGAGAATAATGGGGGTTGGTGGAAAAGCATAAGCTCTGTGGAACCACCATTGCTCCGTCAGGGCGTCCACCCTGTAGGCCTGAGGATCCCCGGACCTCAAATAATACATTGCCAGTTTCTTGTTGCAAGGGGAGGCAAACAGGTCGACTTCTGGGGAGATCCTCAAGGTCAGAATTCAACTGAATACTTCCTCGTAGGGATGAGCCGAACCCACCCCCCCCTCCCCCTGGTTCGGTTCGCACCAGAACCTTCGAACGGACCGAAAATTTGCACAAACTTTAGAACCCCATTAAAGTCTATGGGACTCAAACGTTTGAAATCAAAAGTGCTAATTTTAAAGGCTAATATGCAAGTTATTGTCTTAAAAAGGGTTTGGGGGCCTGGCTCCTGACCCAGGGGCCATGGATCAATGCAAAAAAAAAGTTTTAAAAACTGCTGTTTTTTCGGGAGCACTGATTTTAATGACGCTTTAAGTGAAAAAAAAAAAGTAAAATATTCCTTTAAATTTCATACCTGGGGGTGTCTATAGTATGCCTGTGAAGTGCCACGTGTTTCCCGTGTTTAGAACAGTCCCTGCACAAAATGACATTTAACGGAAAAAAAGTCATTTCAAACTGCTTGCGGTTTTAATGTAATATCTGGTTCCGGCAATATGGATGAAAATCATTGAGAAAAATGGCATGGGTAGCCCCCCCCCGCCCATTACCAGTCCCTTTGGGTCTTGTACGGATATTAAGGGGAACCCCGTAGCCAAATTAAAAAAAGGAAAGGTGTTGGGACCAGCATGACAGGATAGTCACTCAGTATCAGCATCGGCAGTCTTGAAGGGATGTGACATTTCAAAAATAATTATTCGGTTACATCAGCTTCAGGTGCTTGGTAGCTGGTGGTGATCCAAGACTGATTTATCTTTATGAAGGTCAGTCGATCAACTGAGTTGGTGGACAGGCGCACCCTGTGATCAGTTACAAAGCCTCCAGCAGCACTGAATGTGCGTTCCGAAAGAATGCTGGATGCAGGACAGGCCAGTAGCTCAATTGCATACTGTGCAAGCTCTGGCCAGTGATCCATCCTCAAGACCCAGTAAGCCAGAGGATTTTCGGTGGGAAAGGTGTCCAAATCTGACCTTGCCCCTAGGTATTCCTGCACCATGTAAATCAGACACTGTCGATGGTTGCTGGAACCGATCATACCTTGGGGCTGCGGACTAAAACATTGTCTGAACGCATCGGTCAGACGGCCACCTTCTCCACCGCTCCTTCTGTGACTGACCGAAGCCTCAGCAACATGTTGTCCAGGACCAGGAGTTTGTAACCTCCCAGTCTCTGGGAACGCATTGCACAGACCTTTCTGCAAGGCCTCCCGAAGATGTCTCATCCTCTTCTCCCTCTGTGATGGCAAGATAAGGTCTGCAACCTTACCCTTGTACCGTAGATCAAGGAGAGTTGCCAGACAGTAATGGTCCCTCTCCTTGATCCGCTGAATACGAGGATCCAATCGCAGGCTTTGCAGGATCAGGGAGGCCATGCAGTGTAGGTTAGCTGAGGCATTCAGTCCGCAGTCCTCTGGGTCACTAAGGACAACATGATCCGCAGCTACCTCCTCCCAGCCACGTACAAGTCCATAGGTTTCTTGGGACTGTAAATCATCCCTAAAAGACTGCTGCTGTTGATGCTGAGTGCCAGGCTCCACCTCCATGCTGACACAATCATCATCCTCCTCTTCCTGTGTGATCGGCGGGCCAGCAGGAACACTGTCTGGATAAAGGGGGCATTGAGAGGCAAGGAAGTCCTCCTCTTCCTGCCTCTGTTCTGCCTCCATTATTTCACGCAGCATGTGCTCCAACAGCTGGACAAGAGGTACATTGTCACTGATGCATACACTGTCACTGCTCACCATCCTTGTGGCCTCCTCAAACGGTGACAGGACAGTGCATGCATCCCTGATCATCGCCCACTGGCGTGGGGGAAAAAAACAGAGCTCCCCTGACCCTGTCCTGGTGCCATAGTCGCACAGGTACTCATTGATGGCCCTCTGCTGCATGTGCAGCCACTGCAGCATGGCCAACGTTGAGTTCCACCTGGTGGGAATGTCACAGATTAGGTGGTTCTTGGGCAGGTTCAATTCCTTTTGGAGCTCAGCCAGCCGAGCACTACATTATATGACTGGCGGAAATGCACACAGACTTTCCTGGCCTGCCTCAGACATCCTGTAAGCCCGGGTACCTGCCCAAGAACCGCTGCACCACCAAGTTAAGGACTCGAGCCACACAGGACACATGGGTCAGTTGTCCCTGTCGGAGGGCGGAGAGGAGGTTGGTGCCATTGTCGCAAACCACTATTCCTGGCTTAAGCTGGCGTGGTGTCAACCACCTCTCAGCCTGCCCCTGCAGAGATGACAGAATATCTGCCCCAGTGTGGCTCCTGTCCCCAAAGCACACCAGTGCAAGCACGGCATGGCATCTTTTTGCCTGCGTACTTGCGTAGCCCCTTGAATGCCTATGGAGCACCGCTGGTTCCAAGGACAAAGCACTGGAAGAGGCCATGGAGGAAGAAGAAGAGGAGGGGGTGGAGGAGAGAGGTGTGTCACAACCAGTAGTAGCATTTTGGAGGCGTGGTGGCGGAACAACCTCCAACACTACTGCACCTTGTCCTGCATCCTTCCCAGCAGCCAGAAGAGTGACCCAATGGGCCGTGAAAGACAGGTAACATTCCTGTCCATGACTGCTGGACCATGAGTCAGCGGTAATATGCACCTTACCGCTGACCGCCCTATCCAGCGAGGCATGGACATTGCCTTCCACATTCCAGTAGAGAGCCGTAATCGCCTTCCGTGAGAAAAAGTGGCGTTTGGGGACCTGCCACTGAGGAACCGCACATTTTACAAACTCACGGAAGGGGGCCGAGTCTACCAACTGAAAAGGCAGCAGTTGAAGTTCTAGCAATTTAGCCAAGCTAGCATTCAACCGCTGGGCATGTGGATGGCTGGGAGTGAATTTCTTTTGACGGTCCAGCAGCTGGGGCAGGGAAATTTGCCTGGTACAATTGGACGTGGGTGTACTGCTAGCAGATTGCCCGCAAGTACTTGGCTGTGACACACCTAATTCTATACCTTCATTCCTCTCAGTGCAGGTTTCAGAGAGGACTGAAGGTCTAGTGGGGTTGGAGATCCCAGCTGATGAGGAGCAAGGATTTGCTCCAGTGATGAGGAGCAAGGGGATGAACAAGGTTTGCTCCAGTGATGAGGAGGGAGGGGATGATGAGGTCACTGACTCCAAGTGGGTGCCTGATAGGAGGAGGAGGAGGCACCTCTCCAATGAGGCAGGATGCCCTCCAGGGGCCAGCTTAAGGGCAGCACACCGAATGAATCACACCGCAGAGATCTGCCTCCACCTGAAGAAAAAGTTCTTTGGTGTGGGTCTTTGAGGTACGCTTGCCAACGAACTGCATGGTAGGTCAACATATATCTGGTCAAGCATGTGGTGCCCAAGGGGCTGATGTTTTGGCTGCACGAGATACGGCTTGAGACATATGTTGCAAATAGCAGCGGTGTGGGCTGATGCACTCGTCTCAAAAAAGGCCCACACCAAAGAACTTTTTCTTCAGGTGGAGGCAGATCTCTGCGGTGTGATTCAGTCGGTGTGCTGCCCTTAAGCTGGCCCCTGGAGGGCATCCTGCCTCATTGGAGATGTGCCTCCTCCTCCTCCTCCTATCAGGCACCCACTTGGAGTCAGTGACCTCATCATCCCCTCCCTCCTCATCACTGGAGCAAACCTGGCAGTATGCTGCAGCTGGTGGAACATGACTGCCAGATTGCTGTCCTTCTAAGGCATCCCCTCTCTCTGGGCTCACGCTACTGCCTTCCTCTAGCTGAGTATCATCATCACAGCCTTCAAAACGCTGGGCATCATTCTGGAGCATGTACCTAACACTGTGGTCAAACAGTTTGGGGGACTCCTCAGGAGGACGTGGTGGGTCTAGGGAAGGAGTGACTGATGCCATTGAGACGAGGGAAGACGATGCGTTGGCAGCTGCTTTGCTAGTACCCTGAGCCTGGGTGAGAGAGGATGAGGAGGATGAAGAGGGCTTGGTCATCCACTCTACCAAGTCTTCAGCATGATGCGGCTCAACACGTCCAGCTGCCGAAAATAAGGACAAGCGTGTCCCGTGGCCACGTGCTGATGATGACGATGCACCGCGTCCACGACCAGCACTGTTGTCTCAAGACACAGAGCCTGCTTGCCCTCTTTTATCGGCTCGCGCCTGTCTGCCTCTCCTTGCTGGCCTTCCAGACATACTAATGGCCTGCAGGGAGATGAGACAACCAGCAATTGGGGTAGCTCTAGGTGCACACTGAGCAGATGAGACAGTACACCGACTGAAATTACTGCAGCAGCATGCCCGTGGTATAGGATCTGAAGAACCCCAGCAATTGGCGTAGCTTTAGGTGCACACTGTGCAGGTGGCACAATACACCGACTGTAACTGCTGCAGCTGCCTGTGGTATAGGACCAGAATAACACCAGCAATTGGGGCATCTTCAGGTGTACACTGCATAGTTACCAACTGTCCCGAATTTCCCGGGATTAGGACCCTTTTCCCTAGTTAATCGTTTCCCGGAAAATGTCCCGGGAAATTTGTTTATTCACGATTTTCGCCAACGGCCGCTAGAGGTCCCCGTCGGCCGCCATTTTCAAGAAGACCAAAAGTGGCCTTGGCGGATGGCTACAATAGAGATGCTTCAGTGCTGTAAGGAGGACTGATGGGGACACCAGATGTTAGGAGGACTGATAGGGACACCAGATGTTAGGAGGACTGATAGGGACACCAGATGTTAAGAGGACCGATGGGGACACCGGATGTTAGGAGGACTGATGGGGACACCAGATGTTAAGAGGACCGATGGGGACACCGGATATTAGGAGGGCTGATGGGGACACCAGATGTTAGGAGGACTGATGGGGACACCAGATGTTAGGAGGACTGATGGGGACACCAGATGTTAAGAGGACGGATGGGGACACCGGATATTAGGAGGGCTGATGGGGACACCAGATGTTAGGAGGACTGATGGGGACACCAGATGTTAAGAGGACCGATGGGGACACCGGATGTTAGGAGGGCTGATGGGGACACCAGATGTTAGGAGGACTGATGGGGACACCAGATGTTAGGAGGACTGATGGGGACACCAGATGTTAGGAGGACTGATGAAGACACCGGATGTTAGGAGGACTGATGGGGACACCGGATGTTAGGAGGACCGATGTGGACACCGGATGTTAGGAGGACTGATGGGGAACACCAGATGTTAGGAGGACTGATGGGGACACCAGATGTTAGGAGGACTGATGGGGACACCGGATGTTAGGAGGACTGATGGGGACACCGGATGTTAGGAGGACCGATGTGGATACCGGATGTTAGGAGGACTGATGGGGACACCAGATGTAAGGAGGACTGATGGGGACACCAGTTGTTAGGAGGACTGATGGGGACCCCAGATGTTAGGAGGACTGATGGGTACACCGGATATTACTAGGACTGATGGGGACACCGGATGTTAAGAGGACCGATGGGGACACCGGATGTTAGGAGGACTGATGGGGACACCAGATGTAAGGAGGACCGATGGGGACTCCAGTTAGGAGGACTGATGGGAACACCAGATCTTAGGAGGACTGAGGGCAGGACCCGGGTCCCCAAACACTTTTTATGGCAATAACTTGCATATAAGCCTTTAAAATTAGCACGCTCGTGTCCCATAGACTTCACTGGTGTTCACACAAATGTTCTGTCTGTACCCAAGTTCTGATGCGATGCGATCCGGGGGTGTTGGGCTCATCCCTAATGTGAGGCAATGTGGATTGGATGACGGTGTTACTATGTGATGTGATTGATACATTTGTCACCTTGTGAGTATAATAATTACCACTTTTTCTATGAATAAAGCGATGGTTTTAGGGTGAGGCACTAGGCCTGGGCGCCTGCTCTGTCTTTTTATGGTTGCACGTGGAAGCAGATTGCACAATACAGGAAAAGAATTTCCAAGCAGATTTACCAACTATCCAGCAAAAAAAAAAAAAACGAATTGTCACGTCTAACAATTCAGATGAGACTTTTGTTGCTCTCATTTCCAAATCTATGTGGAAAGTGCAGCGCCCCCCCAAGGCTCCTCTGTGAAGTGCGGCCCTAACTCTATATATATGTGTAGTTGCAGGTTTGTCCCTACATAGGATTGTTACTCTTTATTGCTTTCACTAAATATCCTATAAAGAGATCCAGTCACAACCTTCCAATTTACGTGATTTCCCTAAAACATAAATGTATTTTATTTATCACATGTATATCTATAATGCCGACAATTTACACATTTATATTGTACATTCATATCAGCCCTCTCGGAACTTACCATCTAAAACCGGCCACAGAAGGATTGAACCTCGACTGCTTCAACAGGGACAGGGCTGAGATTCAATCCATCCACGGGCAGGCTGGTTGTACTGAAATCCATCGACTTCAGCACACCCAGCCTGCTGGATTTTTTTCATGCGATCGCAGCCAGTGGCTATGGCTGCCAGCAGTGATCATTCTGTTCTGCTAGCGGGATAAGCTCCCCGCTGGCGGAACACAATATCACTATGGGAGGGATTTCCCCCTCTGTGTTGATAGGGGGAATCAAGCAAGTTTCTTTCTGTCCCCCCCATTGTGGAAGGAGAGAAAATGACACAATCTATGTGCTGCTAAAAAGTCCCCAACGTTGGCCATAGATGATCGCTTTTATTTGTCAATCAGCCAGCGATCAGGTTTTCAAAAAAACAAAATGGAATACCCATCCCCCTCTGTTCACATAAAAAAACCCTAAAGAAACAGTTATATAGAAATGTAACAAAACCACACCGACAAATATAATTAAGTTATGACATTTTATTAAAATATCCAATAAAAAATCCCACAGAAGGGACTAAATTGCAAATGTATAAAACACTATGCAGTAAGAGGCACTGCCACCCTTGGGGGTAGATGAATGGGTGCAGCGGAGCCTAAGAAGAAGCATTGCCACCCTTGGTGGTAGATTAGTGCACTTTGGTGGGACCTGAGGGGAGCATCAGTAGGCTGGGTGTGGAGGAGTGAGGGCAGATGAAACTTGGGGGGAAGCTCAACTGCCCACACTCACCCCATACCCAAGGTGGTAGCATTCACTTTTGGTGGTAGGTGAGGCAGGTAGCGGAGCCTGATCACCGGAATTGTCACCCTTTGTGGTAGGTGAGTGTGTGTGTATCAGAGTCATTGCCACCCTTGAGGGTAGATGAGTGGGTGTAGTAGAGCCTGATTAGAGGCATTTCCACCCTTGGGGGTAGATTAGTACAATTTGGTGGGGCCTGAGGGAAGCACCAACATGCTGGGTGTGGAGGAGTGAGGGCAGATGAAACTTGGGGGGAAGCTCAACTGCCCACACTCACCCCATACCCAGGGTGGTAGCATTCACTTTTGGTGGTAGATGAGTGGGTGTAGTAGAGCCTGATCAGAGGCATTTCCACCCTTTGGGGTAGATGAGTGGGTGTAGTAGAGCCTGATCAGAGACATTTCCACCCTTTGGGGTAGATGAGTGGGTGTAGTAGAGCCTGATCAGAGACATTTCCACCCTTTGGGGTAGATGAGTGGGTGTAGTAGAGCCTGATCAGAGACATTTCCACCCTTTGGGGTAGATGAGTGGGTGTAGTAGAGCCTGATCAGAGGCATTTCCACCCTTTGGGGTAGATGAGTGGGTGTAGTAGAGCCTGATCAGAGGCATTTGTAACACTTTGGGGTAGATGAGTGGGTGTAGTAGAGCCTGATCAGAGGCATTTCCACCCTTTGGGGTAGATAAGTGGGTGTAGTAGAGCCTGATCAGAGGCATTTGTAACACTTTGGGGTAGATGAGTGCACTTTGGTGGGGCCTGAGGGAAGCACCAGTACGCTGGGTGTTGGGGAGTGAGGGCAGCTGAAACTTGGGGGGAAGCTCAACTGCCCACACTCACCCCATACCCAGGGTGGTAGCATTCACTTTTGACGGTTGGTGAGGCAGGTAGCGGAGGCTGATCACAGGAATTGCCACCCTTTGTGGAAGGCGAGTGCATGTATCAGAGCCTAATAGACATTGCCACCTTTGGGGGTAGATGAGTGGGTGTAGCGGAGCCTGATAAGAGGCATTGCCACCTTTGGGGGTAGATTAGTGCAGTTTGGTGGGGCCTTAGAGAAGCACCAGTACGCTGGGTGTTGGGGAGTGAGGGCAGATGAAACTTGGGGGGAAGCTCTTCTGCCCACACTCACCCCATAACCAGGGTGGTAGCATTCACTTTTAGTGGTAGATGAGTGAGTGTAGTAGAGCCTGATCAGAGGCATTTGTAACCCTTTGGGGTAGATGAGTGCAGTTTGGTGGGGCCTGAGAGAAGCACCAGTACGCTGGGTGTTGGGGAGTGAGGGCAGATGAAACTTGGGGGGAAGCTCCATTGTCCACACTCACCCCATACCCAGGGTGGTAGCATTCACTCTTGGTGGTAGTTGAGACAGGCAGTGGAGCCTGATCAGAGGCATTTCCACCACTTGGTGGTAGATTAGCGCCGTTTTTTGGGGCCTGGAGGGGAAGCACCAATATGCTGGGTGTTGGGGAGTGAGGGCAGATGAAACTTGGGGGGAAGCTCCACTGCCCACGCTCGCCCCATACCCAGGGTGGTAGCACCCCCCTCTTAGTGGTAGGTGAGGCAGGTAGAGCCTGATTAGAGGCATTGCTACCCTTGGGGGTAGATGAGTGGGTGTAGCGGAGCCTGAGAAGCATTGCCACCCTTGGGGGTAGATGAGTGGGTGTATTGGAGCCTTAGAGGCATTGCCACCCTTGGGGGTAGATGAGTGGGTGTATTGGAGCCTTAGAGGCATTGCCACCCTTGGGGGTAGATGAGTGGGTGTAGCGGAGCCTGAGAGGCATTGCCACCCTTGGAGGTAGATGAGTGGGTGTATTGGAGCCTTAGAGGCATTGCCACCCTTGGGGGTAGATGAGTGGGTGTAGCGGGGCCTGAGAGGCATTGCCACCCCTGTTTTGGGTCTGGGAAGGGGCAGTTGATCCAGAGGAAGGTGAAAAACCCCAGCATAGCGTGAGCCAATGTGCTACAGCTGGGGGAAAAATTCCTTCCTGACCCCCCGAGAGGCGATCGGATTTTCTCTGGATCATCACCCAGACAGGTAGGTGGGGCTTGGGGTAAGGAGGGGGGCGGGCAATCGGAGCCACACCCTCGGTGGTAGGTGAGTGGGGATGTGGGTGTCAGTGTGTGGATAGCGGGGGGAGGAGGGACCATCCCCCACACAGAGCTCTGGTGGGAGGAGCCATTGTCTGTATTGGAGGCGGGTCACGGTGTGTCTGCATTAACCTGCCGCCTCTGAGGAACTACAACTCCCAGCATGCACTGTGTAAGTGATGGGAGTTCAGCTCTGGGCCTGGAATAAGACGCTGTGGGACTACATATCCCAGCATGATTTTCTCTATGGAGATATTACAGGTGCCAGTGATCTCTACATACCCCAGTCCGCTCCCATCCCCCTCCCCAGGGGGGAATTGCACCCCCTCCAGCCCCCCACCCCACTCATCTCCCACTACCCATTCCTCCCCCCACAGGCCCAACCCGCCCACCTCTAACCCGGGGGGGTAAGAGACCCACCACCGCTTGTGGGAGATGAATGCGGGGTGCGATTACCCCTGAGGAGGGGGAGGGGAGAAGGCTGGGGTATGTAGAGATTGCTGGCACTTGTAGTACATCTATAGAAGAAATCATGCTGGGATATGTAGTCCTGTAACATCTTATTCCAGGCCCGGGAGCTGAACCCCCATTACTTACACAGTGCATGCTGGGAGTTGTAGTTCCTCATGTGGATACAGACTGCCGGTGTTACCGGCCTCAAAATGTGAATTAAGAGAGCCGATGATTGTAGACGCGATGAGATAAGGTGATCAGCTTGGCGTGGACTGCAAAGAATCACACAAACAGCATGAGATATGACCACTGACTTTATGGCTGGAAGTAGTTTAATTTTTACATAACAATACATCTTTTACATTTTTATAGTCACATGTTTATAACCATTAACAATATATATAATACCGATTTTAACTAAAGTATTTTAAAACGTAGTTATAACAATGAACATTACTATATTTTAATAACATATATATCCCTGTTATTCAGTGTTATAGATAATTATCTTTATCTCTCTGGTACACTTTAAGTGTGCAATAATCATACTGGCAAAGCATTGCTTTAATACAAATATTTCCATGGTAGTACTCTTTTTTAACCACTAGATGGTGCACATTGCATGTCTGTATGATGCAATACATAAGCTTTACATACAATAGGTTTTTTTCTATATTAAATAACAGAAAACATGTGCTTCTATAAATCTATGCCATTTCCAATAAATCAGGTTTAAATATACCTATTTAGAACGGTTTAGTGTTTATCATAGACATTTGTTCTGACTAATGCAGTATTTTCATGTTCTTATGCACTTTTCACTTGTTTCTGACACATGCTGTTCTAAACTTCTAATTACAGCAAAACTATAGCATAAAATCTGCTGAGACTTTTTCTGCATCTGCTCAAGATGTTTAGGAATCTTTCTATCACAGGTTAATACAGATTAGGAACAATTTAGAGTACATACCTGCAAAGAATCACACAAACAGCATGAGATATGACCACTGACTTTATGGCTGGAAGTAGTTTAATTTCCAGTCACATGGTGTGTGGCCTTATATAGACTCTGTTTGTGTACCTTCTCTGCCATCTACTGGTTATTAATAGAATAGAAGGGAGATGTTTAGAAATATAAAAAAAAAATGAATATGTACTTTGCTTTGGGGTGTCTGTTTTGTGACCATATAAACCCCAGTCCTTCACACTGGCAGTTGTAGTTCCTCATGTGGATACAGACTGCTGGGAGTTGTAGTTCCTCATGTGGATACAGACTGCTGGGAGTTGTAGTTCCTCAGATCCTGAGCAGAGGTAGCAGGTTCCCCGGACACACAGACACCACGTGACCCGGCTGTAGTCCGGACAATGGCTCCTCCCCCCGGAGCTCTGTGCTGGAGATGTTTCCTCCTCTGCGCTCTCCGCACACTGGCGCTCCGCCCTCCCCCGCTCAGCTATATATCGGCTCAGGCCACGCCTGCTGCTGACGTCACAGGCTAACGGCTCTAGCTGTGCACGTGTCAGGCGGAACAAAGCCACGTGATGGCAGTGTGAGGAGATGTTCCCGCCTCCCCGCTCAGTCCACGCCCACCCCATGCACTGGTCACGCCCCCGTCATGCGCTGATCACGCCTACTCTTATCTGAGCCGTTATGTCCCTCTCTGCGGAAGTCACGGGACTTCACAGGAGGAGGGGTGTAGTGTCATATTTTGCTCCACATCACAGAATGCTCCGGAAGGGACGTTGGAGCCAGAAATTTAGCACTGCGCATGCGCCATGCGTTCCAAACACTTGCGCCATGCGTTCCAAATGATTTGCGACAATGCAGACCAGTGAAACCGTCAGATAATGTCAGAGAAGTGAGGGGAGGTAATCCCCTCCCTGAGCCACAGTTACCCGCTCTCTCTCCGCCGCTCTCTGCTCTGTCTAAAGTTAATGTCACGATTACCTCCCCTCACTTCCGTGACATTATATGACGGTTTCACTGAACTACATTGTCGGAAACCCTCTGGAACGCATGGTGCAAGCATTTGGAACGCATCGCGCATGCGCAGTGCTAAATTTCTGGCCGCAACGTCACTTCCGGAGCGTTCTATGATGGGGAGCAAAATATGACACTACAGGGGCAGGGAGCCGAGACAACAACATGGAGGACTGAGAGGCACCCCGGATGTCGGGAGGACCGACGGGGACGCCAGATGTCGGGAGGACCGACGGGGACGCCGGATGTTAGGAGGACCGACGGGGACACCGGATGTTAGGAGGACTGATGGGGACACCACATGTTAGGAGGACTGATGGGGGCACCAGATGTAAGGAGGAGCTCCGCTCCCCTTCCTCTGTTGGCTATGTATATGATCTCTCCTCCCTCCGCCTGGAGCTGACAACGGTGCATTCAGCAGGGAGCGACTTGATGATGCAACCGCTCATCTCCCCTCCCAACTGATGATGCCATTAAGTCTGAGATCCTGGGAGATGTAGTCCTGGAGGGGGGAATGCATACAGTCAAAAACTACAGCCCCCAGGACTCCCTGCTGACAAAAAGAGGAGAGGCAGAACTTTTTCCCAGGCAGTTCTGGAGAGGTCAGGGTTTTCCATGGGAGGAAGTCAAGGCCTTTGCTGATATTAGGGCTGAAACGATTAATCGATATTATCGATAATAATCGATAATGAAAATCGTTGTCAACGATTTTCATTATCGATTAGTTGGTCCGCGCCATGTGATCCGCGGAGCGCGCCGCGGCCTTAGGAAAGGCCGCGGCTTCGGCCTAGCTCCGGAGCTGACGGCCATCTTGGTACACCCGGCGGCGGCGAGCTGCGCGCTGACGTCACTACCAGCGCGGCGTTCAGCCTGTGTCAGCCCAAGTGAAGGAATTCTGGAGGAGTCACGCTGGATGCCATGCCTGCCCTCATTCAAAACTTCTATTATACAGGTACCACTACATTTATTACCTAATCTATCTATTAGATAGTAGTTAGTTATTATCTAATCCTATCTATGCCTTTCCACTTGCTTGGCACAGCCACATTGTTGATTTAAATAAAAAGGCACAACACTATCTCCCCCCCCCCCCCACCCAATAAAATGCAGCTTATGACAAGCATATAAACATAGCATATCACTGACGATTTGCGCCAATAGGCGTCATCCCGGGACTCATCACGGCGGTCTGTTTGGAGGAACTTTGATTGGTGGTGAGCTTGGCGCAAATCAGTGATATGCTGACTGTTTTTATGCTTGTAATAAGCAGCATTTTATGGGGGGGGGGGGGGGATAGTGTTATACCTTTTATTTAAATAAACAATGTGGCTGTGGGGGGCGGGGATAGGGTTTTTTTTTTTTTTGCTGATCCGAAAATTGATCCGATCCGTGACTCTGATGCGAGGAACGATCCGATCCGTGAGTTTTTTGATCCGTTGCACCCCTAGTCTGCACCTTCCCCCCTGCCGGTCCGTTAGAATCCTGTGTATCCTCCCGTGTCCTACGCATGCACCACGTCCACGAGGACGCAGCTACGCCTGCTTGCATTCTCCACCCAGCTGACGTTCCTGCCAGCAACGCGCCTGCGCTGCTTTCGGCTCCTCCTCCCCCCCCCCTCTACCCAGCAGCCTTCCGATAGACCCGCCGCAGAGCGCAGGAGCGTTAAGCCCTCGCCGGGCCGCTTTCCAGCGCTGCCGTGTTTGGAGGTTGTGCTCTGCACATGCGTGCATCCATCTCCCGGCTTCGGGGTGCCCTTCGCCCCTTTTGGAGGAGTCGGCCGAGTCACGTGTGGCGGCTCCGGACTGAGACTCCGCCCCACACCACCCCGGCACACCGAGGAGGAGCCGCTGTCACCATGAAGGGGTGAGAAAACCTGAGACACCGGAGTGGGGGAGGGGAGCACTGAGAGGAGGTGGGGCAGTGACACCATGTGAGAGGGGAGGAATGTGTCATCTATACTGGGGGGGGGACACGTGTGTGTGTGTGTGTGTGTGTGTGTGTGTGTGTGTGTGTGTGTGTGTGCGTGTGCGTGTGTATATATATATATATATATATATATATAATTTCTCCCTTTTTTTTTATATACGATTAATCGAAAAAATAATCGGCCGATTAATCGATTATGAAAATAATCGTTAGTTGCAGCCCTAGCTAATATTGTGCAGACCGGGGGCCATAGGAGTCTTTGCCAAGGGGGCCTGAGAGAGGGCAGACCTACAGCAGGTGTGTCTGTGCCCACGCAAAAGACCGAAGGACTGAGACACTGAAAGTCTTCTTGCCGTGCTGGGACCCGTTGCTGTGTGCGCCGACCTGATTGTGAGGGTAAGACTTCTGGGACAACTGACCACCAAGCGTATGGGACCAGATCTGTTGCATGCCAGGAGTGATGAGAGGAACTACAAAGCTTAATACCTTGCTACACACAGCTAATGTCATAGAAACTGCTCCTTACTTACCAGTCAGCCATCCATTGCACACTCTTAAAGGGACATCTCTGTGTGCACCACTTTACGGAAGGGCCCCAACAATATGTGGCTAATACTGGCACCAGGTTCTTTATAGCTACCTCCAGGGGAACCTCTTTGTCAGGATTGCATACACACACTCTCTGTTGGGGCTGTATGTGTAGTGTGCACATGAGGACATCTATCTCTGGGTTAAATAAATCTGATCATTTTAACCCTGTTTGCATCAGTTAAATGTAACATTACAGTTCAGTTGATTGCCGTTTTGAGAGTCACTAAATCTTCACTTTTCAAGCCCCATGAGTGCTGCCTTATATTCTTGATTATTATATACACCGATCCGCCATAACTTTAGGACCATTGACAGCTAAAGTGGTTTCAATGACATGTGAAAGGGGGTGGGATAGATTAAGCAGCAAGTGAAAATGTTGTCCCTAAAGTTGATGTGGTGAAAGCAGAAAAACGGACAACGGTAAGGATTTGTAGGACTCTGAATAGGACCAAATTGTAATGTTTCAACTCCAAAACTGCAACTCTTGTGGGATGTTCCCGGTCTGTAGTGGTCAGGACAGGACCCAACCAAAAGTGGTCCAACGAAGGAGAACCGGCTAACCGGGGACAGGGTCATGGGCAGTCAAGGCACATTGATGGAGGGAATACCCATTTATTGAGGTGGGGGGGGTTTCATTGATGAAGGAGGGGAAGTTCATTGATGGAGGTGGGGAAAGAAAGCTGATTGAAGGAGGTGGAGTGGGAAGGTTCATTGATGGAGGTGGGGAGGAAAGGCACATTGATGGAGGTAGGGGAGGGAAGGCTCATTGATGGTGGTGGAGGGAAGGCACATTGATGGTGGTGGGGGGGAAGGCACATTGATGGAGGTGGGGAGGAAAGGCTCATTGATGGAGGTGGGGAGGAAAGGCTCATTGATGGAGGTGGGGAGGAAAGGCACATTGATGGAGGTGGGGGAGGGAAGGCTCATTGATGGAGGTGGGGAGGAAAGGCACATTGATGGAGGTAGGGGAGGGAAGGCTCATTGATGGTGGTGGAGGGAAGGCACATTGATGGTGGTGGGGGGGAAGGCACATTGATGGAGGTGGGGAGGAAAGGCTCATTGATGGAGGTGGGGAGGAAAGGCTCATTGATGGAGGTGGGGAGGAAAGGCTCATTGATGGAGGTGGGGAGGAAAGGCACATTGATGGAGGTGGAGGGAAGGCACATTGATGGAGGTGGAGGGAAGGCACATTGATGGTGGTGGGGGGGGGAAGGCACATTGATGGAGGTGGGGAGGAAAGGCTCATTGATGGAGGTGGGGAGGAAAGGCACATTGATGGAGGTGGAGGGAAGGCACATTGATGGTGGTGGGGGGGAAGGCACTTTGATGGTGGTGGGGAGGGAAGGCTCATTGATGGAGGTGGGGGAGGAAAGGCACATTGATGGAGGTAGGGGAGGGAAGGCTCATTGATGGTGGTGGGGAAGGAAGGCACATTGATGACGGTGGGGGGGGGGGGGGGTTATTGAAGGTGGGGGAGGGAAGGCACATTGATGGAGGTGGGGGAGGAAAGGCACATTGATGGAGGTGGGGAGGAAAGGCACATTGATGGAGGTGGAGGGAAGGCACATTGATGGAGGTGGGGAGGAAAGGCACATTGATGGTGGTGGGGGGGGAAGGCACATTGATGGAGGTGGGGAGGAAAGGCTCATTGATGGAGGTGGGGAGGAAAGGCACATTGATGGAGGTGGAGGGAAGGCACATTGATGGAGGTGGAGGGAAGGCACATTGATGGAGTTGGGGGGGAAGGCACATTTATGGAGGTGGGGAGGGAAGGCTCATTGATGGAGGTGGGGAGGAAGGCACATTGATGGAGGTGGGGAGGAAAGGCTCATTGATGGAGGTGGGGAGGGAAGGCTCATTGATGGAGGTGGGGAGGAAAGGCACATTGATGGAAGGGGTGAGGGAAGGCTCATTGATGAAGGTAGGGGGAAGGCACATTGATGGTGGTGGGGAGGAAAGGCACATTGATGGAGGTGGGGAGGAAAGGCACATTGATGGAGGTGGGGAGGAAAGGCACATTGATGGAGGTGGGGGGGAAAGGCTCATTGATGGAGGTGAAGAGGGAAGGCTCATTGATGAAGGTGGGGGGGAAGGCTCATTGATGAAGGTGGGGGGAAGGCACATTGATGGTGGGGGGGAAGCTCATTGATGGAGGTGGGGGAGGAAAGGCACATTGATGGAGGTGGGGGAGGGAAGGCTCATTAATGGAGGTGGGAAAGGAAGGTTCATTGATGATGGTGGGGGGATTGGTCATTGATGGTGGTGGGGAAGGAAGGCTCATTGATGAAGGTGGAGGGGAAGGCACATTGATGGAGGTGGGGGAGGGAAGGCTCATTGATGGAGGTGGGGAGGAAAGGCACATTGATGGAGGTGGGGAGGAAAGGCACATTGATGGAGGTGGGGAGGAAAGGCACATTGATGGAGGTGGGGGGAAAAGGCACATTGATGGAGGTGGGGGAGGAAGGTGCATTGATGGAGGTGGGGAAGGAAGGCTCATTGATGATGGTTGGGGGGGGGGGGGGTCATTGGTGGTGGTGAGGGAAGGCTCATTGATGAAGGTGGGGGGGAAGGCACATTGATGGTGGGGGGGTCTCATTGATGAAGGAGGGGTGGTTCATTTATGGAGGTAGGGGGAGAAGGCTTATTAATGGGGGGGGGGGGGGTGAAGGGTTATTGATGAAGGTGGGGGAGGGAAGGCTGGACCATGTAGTTCAGTCCAGTAGAAGAGCTACTGGAGCTTAAATTGCTGGTAAAGGTAACGCTGTTTGAAAGGTGTCAGAACACACAAAGCATCGCAGTTTGTTGTGTATGGGGCTGTGTATTGGCAGGGTGTCCATGCTGACCCATGTTAACAGCCTACAAAAGTGCCTACAATGGGCACGTGAGCATCAGAACTGGACCAATTAGAGCAATGGAAGAAGGTGGTTGGTCTGAGGAACATTCTCTTTTCCATCATGTGGATGGCTGGGTGCGTCACCTGGGGAAGAGATGGCACCAGGCTGGGAAGAAGACAAGCCGGCAGAGGCAGTGTGATGCTTTAGAGAAGGTTCCGCTGGGAAACCTTGGCTCCTCCCATTCACGTGGATGTTACTTGACACGTACCACCTACTTAAACATTGTTGGTGATCATGTACACCCCTCATGGAAAACTGTATTCCCCGATGGCAGTGGTCTCTTTCAGCAGGATAATGCGCCCCGCCACACTGCAAAAATGGTTGAAGGATGGTTTGAGGAGCACAAGGAGTTTGAGGTGTTGACTCAACCTCCAAATTCTCCAGATTGCCAAACAATAGAGCATCTGTGGGATGTGCTGGAGAAACAAGTCTGATCCATGGAGGCCCCACCTCCCAGCTTACAGGACAAAAAAGGATCTGCTAGTGACGGCTTGGTGCCATATCATACCTACCTTCAGAGGTCTAGTGGAGTCCATGTCTGGGCGGGTCAGAAAAGGGGGACCTACTCAGCATTAGGTGGGTGGTCGTAATATTATGACTGATTGTGAAGTGTATATATATATATATATATATATATATATATATATATATATATATACAGTGCCTTGTGAAAGAATTCGGCCCCCTTGAACTTTTCAACCTTTTGCCACATTTCAGGCTTCAAACATAAAGATATAACATTTTTTTTTTTTTTGTGAAGAATCACCAACAAGTGGGACACAATTGTGAAGTGGAACGAAATCTATTGGATATTTTAAACTTTTTTAGCAAATAAAAAACTGAAAAGTGGGGCGTGCAAAATGATTCGGCCCCTTTACTTTCAGTGCAGCAAACTCACTCCAGAAGTTCAGCGAGGATCTCTGAATGATCCAATGTTGTCCTAAATGACTGATGGTGATAAATAGAATCCACCTGTGTGTAATCAAGTCTCTGTATAAATGCACCTGCTCTGTGATAGTCTCAGGGATCTGTTGAAAGCGCAGAGAGCATCATGAAGACCAAGGAACACACCAGGCAGGTCCGTAATACTGTTGTAGAGAAGTTTAAAGCCGGATTTGGATACAAAAAGATTTCCCAAGCTTTAAACATCCCAAGGAGCACTGTGCAAGCGATCATTTTGAAATGGAAGGAGTATCAGACCACTGCAAATCTACCAAGACCTGGCCGTCCCTCTAAACTTTCAGCTCAGACAAGGAGAAGACTGATCAGAGATGCAGCCAAGAGGCCCATGATCACTCTGGATGAACTGCAGAGAACTACAGCTGAGGTGGGAGAGTCTGTCCATAGGACAACAATCAGTCGTACACTGCACAAATCTGCCCTTTATGGAAGAGTGGCAAGAAGAAAGCCATTTCTCAAAGATATCCATGAAAAGTCTCGTCTAAAGTTTGCCACAAGCCACCTGGGAGACACACCAAACATGTGGAAGAAGGTGCTCTGGTCACACGAAACCAAAATCCAACTTTTTGCCCACAATGCAAAACGATATGTTTGGCGTAAAAGCAACACAGCTCATCACCCTCAACACACCATCCCCACTGTCACACATGGTGGTGGCAGCATCATGGTTTGGGCCTGCTTTTCTTCAGCAGGGACAGGGAAGATGGTTAAAATTGAGGGGAAGATGGATGCAGCCAAATACAGGACCATTCTGGATGAAAACCTGTTGGAGTCTGCAAAAGACCCGAAACTGGGACGGAGATTTATCTTCCAACAAGACAATGATCCCAAACATACAGCAAAATCTACAAAGGAATGGTTCACAAATAAACGTATCCAGGTGTTAGAATGGCCAAGTCAAAGTCCAGACCTGAATCCAATCGAGAATCTGTGGAAAGAGCTGAAAACTGCTGTTCACAAACGCTCTCCATCCAACCTCACTGAGCTCCAGCTGTTTTGCAAGGAAGAATGGGCAAGAATTTCAGTCTCTCGATGTGCAAAACTGATAGAGACACCCCAAGAGACTTGCAGCTGTAATCGCAGCAAAAGGCGGCTCTACAAAGTATTAACGCAAGGGGGCCGAATCATTTTGCACGGACTACTTTTCAGTTTTTTATTAGTTAAAAAAAGTTTCAAAAATCCAATAGATTTCGTTCCACTTCACAATTGTGTCCCACTTGTTGGTGATTCTTCACTAAAAATAAACATTTTATATCTTTATGTTTGAAGCCTGAAATGTGGGAAAAGGTTGAAAAGTTCAAGGGGGCCGAATACTTTCACAAGGCACTGTATATGTGTGTGTATATATATATATAATTTAATGTTCTTGCACTTTTGTGAAGGCGTCCAGATCAATTTAATGATGAATTCTCCTGCTGTGGTGGTCACAGCTCCACCCATACTGAACCCACCGTGACTCTTTGTCAGATGACTCCACGCACTTACCGCATCTTGAATGATGACCCCCCCCCCCCGGCGCTCATTACCTCATACACATTATATTAAAGAAAAGAATCACTTAGACTCGCCGTAGCTCCGTCCCCAGACACAGAATCACATTAGTGGGGGTCATTACTCACCTCCAGCCGACAGACAAAGTCCCGATGGCCGTCCGCCGATCCATCACCATTCCTCCAGTGAGGTTTAATCGCATCGAGTCATTTGTCACCACTGGAAAGCATGTAATGCGAGGTCTATAAATACTGCAGAGAATATTTTACTCAAATTCTGCCCAGATTTATATAAGCTGATTTCCCCCCTTTTTTTTTTTGGGAAAAATTTGCAAAATCATCTGAAATGAGGACATGAAAGTTTCCTGTGCAGCCAAATGTAATGCTTATATCTGACCTCCCTTCAGTCTTGTACGGTTGTACCGGCTCCTCTTCCGGGCCGAAACGGCTTCCCCCCGATTTCACCGCACACTGTGAGCGTCTCACCATGTGCATACGAAGCTGCAGCAAGTCATTATAATCCTAATTTCTGGCTGGAGAATGTGCGGCATCATCTAGCGCCAGTGGTCCTCGACTCCTGTCCTCAGGCCCCGCTAACACGCCGGGTTTGCAAGATAACCGAAATAAATCACGAGTGATATAATTTGCTGCTCACTGATTGCAGTATTCTAGTCTGCATCTCCCCCAAGGTAATACTTAAAATCTGACCTGTTAGTGGGTCCTGAGTGAGGACAGGAGTTGAGAAGCATTGATCTAGTGGTTTCCTCCCCCGTCCCTGCCCCTTTCATTGGATTTCAGTTCTTTTAACCACTTCAATACCGGGGGGCACTTAAACACCTTCCTGCCCAGACCAATTTTCAGCTTTCAGCGCTGTCGCACTTTGAATGACAATTGCGCGGTCATACTACACTGTACCCAAATGAAATTTGTATCATTTTTTTCCCACAAATAGAGCTTTCTTTTGGTGGTATTTGATCACCTCTACGGTTTTTATTTTTTGCTAAACAAATAAAAAAATACCGAAAATTTTGAAAAAAAAAATGTTTTTTTTTTGTTTCAGTTTCAAAACTTTGCAAATAAGTAAGTTTTCTCCTTCACTGATGGGCACTGATGGGGTTACACTGATGGGCAATGATAAGGCGGCACTGATGTGCACCGATGAGGTGGCACCAATGAAGTGGCACTGATGAGGTGGCATTGATGGACACCGATATGTGGCACTGATAGGCGGCACTGATGGGTGGCACTGATGGGCGACACGGATGGGCACTGATAGGTGGCACAAATTGGCACGGATTGGCATGGATGGGCATGGGTAGGCGGCACAGGTGGGCATGGGTAGGCGGAACAGGTGGGCATGGGTAGGCACTGATAGGCGGCACAGTTGGGAACTGATAGGCGGCATTGTATCATAATATATTGCACTAATAGATGCCAATCAGTGCCAATCAATAATGCATGCCAATCAGTGATGCCCATTGTGGGCACTGATTGGCATCCATTATGGGCACTGATTGGCATCCATTGTGGCACTGACTAGAATCCCTGGTGGTCTAGGGTGGCATACCTTGTCCTTGGTGTCCCTGGTGGTCCAGTGTGGGCATCCTTGGGGGGGCTGCGCTGATAATCGATCAGCACAGACCCCCCCTGTCAGAGGAGCAGCCGATCGGCTTTCCTCTACTCGCGTCTGACAGACGCGAGTGAGGAAAAGCCGATCACCGGCTTTTCCTATTTACACTGTGATCAGCCGTGATTGGACACGGCTGATCACGTGGTAAAGAGTCTCCGTCGGAGACTCTTTACCGAGATCGTAGTTGCCGGGTGTCAGACTGACCCCCCGCAACAACGATCGCCGCGATGCGCCCCCCCGGGGGCGCGCAGCGGCTCATAATCCTGAGGACGTCATATGACGTCCGGTCAGGATTATGAAACCACTTTGCCGCCGTCCATTTGCTATAGGGCGGGCGGCAAGTGGTTAATCATGGAGGTTCGGCATCACATGGGGGGGGGGGGGGGTGGTGTTCTGTATGCAAATACAGCCTTCCTGGACATGCCCACTCCTCCAGACTGACACCCGCCCGTCAAGGCATTTTGATATTTGCATAACTCCTCCCAAGAGCATCAGACCTCTGCAGAGAGATCACTGCTTCCACACAAAGAGCCTACAGACTGCTGGCAGGAGACAGGCTTCTCTACTCAGGCTGTGACTGTCTTCCAAAGAAAACAGACTTTGCACCAGGGGCAGCCCGCCCATTAAGGGCGCACGGGCACCACCCCCTCTATCCACGCCACACCCCCTATATGGTTATGCATTGTATGAATCTATCCATAGCAGCCTTAGCCACCCTCTATTCAGGCATCCGGCCCTTTTTCAGGATGTCGGGCGCCTGAATTACAGCGCCGGGGGTGTTTTTCAAGCACCTGATTAGAGCCATAGGCTGTAATAGGCTTCAAAATAGGGTGGACTCGGAGCGCAGGGCATTGCGTTTGGAGTCCACCCAGGTGTGTTAGAAAAGCAAATAAATATTTGCTTTTCTAACACTGAATCAAATCTCTGCCAATCAGGAAGCACGGGTCTGATACCCATTTCCCGATGTGGCTGAAAGGTCAGGCGATCCTATTGGATGCCTAGAAGGTGGGGAGGAGACACTTGCCGTGATCTCAGAAGAGAGGACATAGGAGATGCTGCCAGATGCCCGCTGCAGCCTGATCCCCCTGCCCAATGTGCCTGCCGATCCCTGCTGCTAATGGGGTAAGTGCCGGTGGACCTGCAGACGGGGGGGGTTATTTGCTGCCGCCCCCCCAAACAAAAACACCACCAGCTGCCACTGCTTTGCACACCTTTTATTTTGATGCACCTGGAATGTATTTTGCCTTCTTAACCACTTCAGAACCTTTAAGAGGTTCTAAATGGCAGAAGGAGGAGGCGATCGGATCATGTGATCATGTTGTGTTCGGAAGTCACAGCGGTCACATGATTGGAAAGATCTCCATGGCAAGCATGCATCGGGAGCTTTCTGGTACCCGCCGGTAACTGTCCCGGGAGCAGCGCTCTCACCCGTCAAGAGGCCACATATATGCCCACCTCCGGGGGAACCGGTTAAACAGAGGCCGGCTCCACATCTTTGTGAAGCAGATATACAATATCTGATAAAAGTAAGTACACCCCTCCTTCACATTTTTGTAAATCTTTTCTTCTATCTTTTCATGTGACAACACTGAAGAAATGACACTTGTCTACAATGTAAAGTAGTGAGTGTACAGCTTGTATAACAGTGTAAATTTCCTGTCCCCTCAAAATAACTCAACACACAGCCATTAATGTCTAAACCGCTGGCAACAAAAATCAGTACACCCCTAAGTGAAAATCTCAAAATTTGGGCCCAATTAGCCATTTCCCCCCCCCCCCCCCCCGGTGTCATGTGACACGTTAGTGTTACAAGGTCTCAGGTGTGAATGGGGAGCAGGTGTGTTAAATTTGGTGTTATCGCTCTCACTCTCTCATACTGGTCACTGGAAGTACAACATGGCACCTCATGGCAAAGAACTGTCTGAGGATCTGAAGATAAGAATTGTTGCTCTACATAAAGATGGCCTAGGCCAGTGATGGCGAACCTTGGCACCCCTGATGTTTTGGAACTACCTTTCCCATGATGCTCAACTACACTGCAGAGTACATGAGCATCATGGGAAATGTAGTTCCAAAACATCTGGAGTGCCAAGGTTCTCCATCACTGGCCTAGGCTATAAGAAGATTGCCAAGACCCTGAAACTGAGCTGCAGCAAGGGGGCCAAGACCATACAGCGGTATAACAGGACAGGTTCCCCTCAGAACAGTCCTCGCCATGGTCCACCAAAGAAGTGGAGGTCACGTGCTCAGCGTCATATCCAGAGGTTGTCTTTGGGAAATAGACGTATGAGTGCTGCCAGCATTGCTGCAGAGGTTGTAGGGGTGGGGGGGTCAGCCTGTCAGTGCTCAGACCATACGCTGCACGCTGCATCAAATTGGTCTGCATGGCTGTCATCCCAGAAGGAAGCCTTTTCTAAAGATGATGCACAAGAAAAGACCACAAACAGTTTGCTGAAGACAAGCAGACTAAGGAGATGGATTACTGGAACCATGTCCTGTGGTCTGATGAGACCAAGATAAAGGTATTTGGTGTCAGACGGTGTCAGGCGTGTGTGGGGGCAACCAGGTGAGGAGGACAAAGACAAGTGTGTCTTGTCTACAGTCAGGCATGGTGATGGGGGTGTCATGGTCTGGGGCTGCATGAGTGCTGCCGGCACTGGGGGGCTACAGATCATTGAGGGGACCATGAATGCCAACATGTACTGTGACATACTGAAGCAGAGCATGATCCCCCTCCCTTCAGAGACTGGACCGTAGGGCAGTATTCCAACATGATAACCACCCCAAACATGGAGAAAAGCAAAAAATGATCTGACACAAACCAGCAAAGTGTCATTTCTTCAGTGTTGTCACATGAAAATATTTACAAAAATGTAACATTTTCATAACACCCAGAAGTCTGAGCTGCGCACATTGATCCCTAAAATATGATTTACATCCAATGGCTCAGTGCACGGCGATCGGCGGTCCCAGCGGGGGATCGGAAACTGACACAGCGTCACTTACAATGTACTTATTGTTCCCGCAGAGTGACGGCACGCCAGCTGACCGCGGCTCTCTCCACATCTGCCAACAGTTTGTGTTTGTCACATGACCTCTGGAGGGAAACGCGGCGTGCGGTCACACTGCGATGATGATACACCGGTGTTAGACGCAGAATGTCTCCGCCATCATCCCTCCCTAGTGACCCCAACAATGAAAACATGCTGAATCTCTCTACATTTATCCAAAGATATTGTGGAACTCTTTCGATCAGAGTATTGATTACCTTTTTTGGGGGTTAGTAGGGAATTCTTTAATCCCAGAAGGTAATATATTGGCCAATTTCTGCCCCCACAATTGATGAACGTGGCGCTAAGTGACATAATGACAATCAGATGATAATAAATAAAAGATACAATCCTTGCCCTCATTTGTATATACTGTATATATATATAAGACCTTTCTGTCCTCATATGATATACAATGTATCTTCATATTATAATATACAGATAATTTACTAAATCTGGAGAGTACAAAATATGGTGCAGTTGTACACGGCAGCCAATCAGCTTACTAAAGTCTCTTTTTTTTTAAATATGTAAAAATAACAAACATGCCATACTTACCTCCTCTGTAATGATTTTGCACAGAGCAGCCCTGATCCTCTTCTTCTCGGGTCCCTCACCAGCGCTCCTGGCCCCTCCCTCCTGCCCCCACAGCAAGCTGCAATGGTGCTATGGGGGCACCTGAGCCGAGCCGCTGCTCGGTGTGTTCATTAACACACGAACCTGTGGTTTGGCCCCGCCCCTCTCTCTCTCCTCATTGGCTCACAGAGTTTGATTGACAGCAGCAGGAGCCAATGGTGCCCCACTGCTGTCTCGGCCAATGAGGAGGGAGAGTCCCGGGCAGCCGAGACTCTCGTGCAACATCGATGGATAGAGAGGAGGCTCAGGTAAGTATTAGGGGGAGCTGAGGGGGGTGGGGAGCTGCATACAATATACCATGCCTTCATGTTAAAAATATACAATGTATACTCATAATATAATATACAATGCATCAAATTCTAATATACAATGTATCACCATATGATAATTTATAATCTGTGTCCTCATATTATAATATACAATGTATCCTCATATTATAATATACAATGTATCCTCATATTATAATATACAATGTATCCTCATATTGTAATATACAATGTATCCTCATATTGTAATATACAATGTATCCTCATATTATAATATACAATGTATCCTCATATTATAATATACAATGTATCCTCATATTATAATATACAATGTATCCTCATATTGTAATATACAATGTATCCTCATATTATAATATACAATGTATCCTCATATTGTAATATACAATGTATCCTCATATTACAATATACAATGTATCCTCATATTATAATATACAATGTATCCTCATATTACAATATACAATGTATCCTCATATTATAATATACAATGTATCCTCATATTATAATATATAATGTATCCTCATATTATAATATACAATGTATCCTCATATTATAATATATAATGTATCCTCATATTATAATATACAATGTATCCTCATATTATAATATATAATGTATCCTCATATTACAATATACAATGTATCCTCATATTATAATATACAATGTATCCTCATATTGTAATATACAATGTATCCTCATATTATAATATACAATGTATCCTCATATTATAATATATAATGTATCCTCATATTACAATATACAATGTATCCTCATATTATAATATACAATGTATCCTCATATTACAATATACAATGTATCCTCATATTATAATATACAATGTATCCTCATATTATAATATACAATGTATCCTCATATTATAATATACAATGTATCCTCATATTATAATATATAATGTATCCTCATATTACAATATACAATGTATCCTCATATTATAATATACAATGTATCCTCATATTGTAATATACAATGTATCCTCATATTATAATATACAATGTATCCTCATATTATAATATATAATGTATCCTCATATTACAATATACAATGTATCCTCATATTATAATATACAATGTATCCTCATATTACAATATACAATGTATCCTCATATTATAATATACAATGTATCCTCATATTGTAATATACAATGTATCCTCATATTGTAATATACAATGTATCCTCATATTATAATATACAATGTATCTTCTTCATATTATAATATACAACGTATCCTCATATTATAATATACAATGTATCTTCATATTGTAATATACAATGTATCCTCATATTATAATATACAATGTATCCTCATATTATAATATACAATGTGTCCTCATATTATAATATACAATGTATCTTCATATTATAATATACAATGTATCCTCATATTATAATATACAATGTATCCTCATATTATAATATACAATGTATCCTCATATTATAATATACAATGTATCCTCATATTATAATATACAATGTATCTTCATATTATAATATACAATGTATCTTCATATTATAATATACAATGTATCTTCATATACAATGTATCCTCATATTATAATATACAATGTATCTTCATATTATAATATACAATGTATCTTCATATTATAATATACAATGTGTCCTCATATTATAATATACAATCTTATATCCAATCATCTATAAAGTTGGACTATGACCGCGCTGTCACCGGACGCAGCGACTAATTGGCTGGACAGACAGCTGGGCTCCTGATGTGTCTGGCGGTCGCTGGAAAAGGAAGCCATAAAACAGAAGGTTGCTATGGAAACAGGACAAAACCAATTTTCCTTAAAATGTCAACAATTAGAGGAGAAAACATGACATTTCCCGCTTTCGGAACGTCCTTTTATTTTTATCCTCCGCCTCCCCTTCATGTCTGAGGCGCGGATCCTCTCCTGGAAGACTTTAGGCCTGAGGCAAAAACTTTCCGGCAGATGCAACAAAACATCTTCCAGTGAATTCCGGAGATGACCCTCCATGAGGACCATAGAAGAGCGGACGCCGCCATAGTTTCTGGTTTGGTGCACACGGAGAGCTGCGGCAGGCCCGACCGCGTCCAGCCGCTGCCATGCGGATTATCTGGGGTGAAGGTGGGCGGGGCCCATTTTTTGGATCAGATGACATAGTCTGCAGTGATTGGTGAAATCCTTTATTGACACCTATACCGTATTCAGGGCTCCGCCCCCACACGGAATGTTCTGCTCCCTTTAACTGATACATGTCATGCCCAGAGCTTTTTTTTTATCTGACAATAGGTGCAGGAACTTGCCCTTTCCAAGTCACCCCTTGGTTCCACCCTTCACACCCCCCCACAGCAAAATAGATCCCCAGCAACAACAATAGACCCCCCCCCCACAACGATGGACCACCCACAGCAAAATACCCCCTCCCCCAGTAAGAAAAGATCCCCAGCAGCAATAAAAGATCTCACTGCAGCCAGCAACAATGGACCACCCGCAACAAAATACCCCCAGGAACCATAGACCCCCCAGCAGTATCAACAGATCTCACTGCAGCCAGCATCAATAGACCCCTCCCTCAACAGCAGACCGATTCCCAGTAACAACTGACCCCCCAGCAACAGAAGACCCACCCCCAGCAACAATAGAATCCCCCCTGCAAAAATAGATCCCCTCTAACAACAATAGATCCCCCAGCAGCTAGCTTTTATAAACCCAGCACCCCTTCCCCCTTGTCTTTGCATACATTCAATGCTGGGGGTGCTTCGCCCCCCCCCCTCCCCTGGTCATACAATTGGATGGAAACAATGTAGCGGAGATGGTGACTTTACATGGGAGTCACTCCACTGATCATTCACTAAATGTTTCGTTTTCTAAACAGATTTTGGGCATTTTACAGAGCAGCCAATGGATTCTGTGCTGTGTGACTCCCAGCCTCTCTTCTTTCTGGAACACCAATCATATCCAAACTTCCAGGGCAGCTCTGGATCTGATTGGTTGCTGCAATGGTGAACTTACGGGCAGTGGCAGCTGGTGTTTCTTTTTTTGGGGGGGGGGGGGGGCGGGCGGCAAACTATCCCCCCATCACCCCCCACCCCTGGTCAGGTCACGGGGGCCACGGGCAGCATCCCCCCCAGGTCAGTCAGTCAGTAGTGGGGGCCTCGCACTTACCCCATCTCATGAGCAGCGTGGCGGGCGTCGTCGGCTTCTCTCCGGGCTGTTCTCTCCAGCTGCTTCCCCTGCGTCTCCTCCCTCCTCTTCCTTATGACCAATCCGATTGGATCTCCTTTCGGTCAATCGGGGGGACGGGTCTCGCGACCTGCTTCCTGATTGGCTGGGAGAAGAATCAGTGTTATAATAGCGAATATTCATTCAAGAAGAGAAAAACATGACACATATCTCCCAGGAGCAGTAGCGAGCGGGGGCGCCGAGGGAAATGACGTCAGGAGCCGAGGAGCAACTCTACCATCTTCTATCCTACTGATCACCGGTGTATGACTTTGTCTTGGCTCCTGACAACTCCACTCTCTTCAACTCTACTGACCACCTGTGTGTGACCTTGGCTTGGCTCATGACCAGACCACTCCACCATCTTCTATCCTACATTCCATTGGTGTATGACTTTGGCTTGGCTCTTGACCACTCCACTGTCTTCAATTCTACTGACCACCAGTGTTTGACCTTGCCTTGGCTCCTGACCACGCCACCATCTTCTATACAACTGACCAACCATGTATGACTTTGGCTTGACTCTTGACCACTCCACTGTCTTCTATCCTACTGACCATCTGTGTATGGCCTTGGCTTGGCTCCTGACCACTCCAGTGTCTTCAACTCCACTGACACCCTGTGTATGACCCAGCTTGGCTCCTGAGCACTCCACCATCTTCTATCCTTCTGATCACCTGTATGACCTTGGCTTGGCTCTTGACCACTCCACCATCTTCTATCATACTGACCATTCGTGTATGACCTTGACTTGGCTCATGACCAGACCACTCCACCCTCTTCTATCCTACTTTCCACTGGTGTATGACTTTGGCTTGGCTCTTGACCACTCCGCTGTCTTCAATTCTACTAACGACCAGTGTTTGACCTTGCCTTGGCTCCTGACCACGCCACCATCTTCTATACAACTGACCAACCATGTATGACTTTGGCTTGACTCTTGACCACTCCACTGTCTACTGTCTTCTAGCCTACTGACCATCTGTGTATGACCTTGGCTTGGCTCCTGACTACTCCAGTGTCTTCAACTCCACTGACCACCTGTGTATGACCCAGCTTGGCTCCTGAGCACTCCACCATCTTCTATCCTTCTGATCACCTGTATGACCTTGGCTTGGCTCCTGACCACTCCACCATCTTCTATCATACTGACCATTTGTGTATGACCTTGACTTGGCTCCAGACCAATCCACTATCTTCAACTCTACTGACCACCTGTGTAGGACCTTGGCTTGGCTCATGAACAATTCACCATCTTCTTTCCTACTGACCACCCATCTATGACCTTGACTCCCAACTCTGGATACCTCTCCTACATCCAACCAATAATGCGTCTATAACCTCAGCTTGGCCTTTGACCTTGGCACTGCTCTCCTCCAGTTCTTCACCACAAAGCATCTTCTGGAGCAGCCACCAGCGGACTGGACTCAGCGTCTGGGGTTGTTTTGGGCCAGAGCAAGGGGCGGGGTCCCAACTTTGGCCTCCAATCACTTCTATTAAACATGCACACTAAAGCCGCGGCTCACAGCTATTGTGTTTTGACAGCTGCAGGTGGCAACTGGCTGTCCTTTTAGCCATAATCCCTGTAGATGCCAGAAATTCTCATCTTCTGATTGGCTCTCTATCTGACAAAATGCAACCAGCCAGTTTCCAATAGGGGCCAGCGAAAATGATGATCCTAATTTACCTGAAAGTCCTGATAGTCAATGGGGAAGGTGAGATTTAGGTGGTTTTTGTGTTTTAAAGGGTATAATGGGCTGTAAATGATCTTTACCCTCTCCTGGACCTGATCTTTTGCCAGAAAACATCCCCAAATTTTTTGAATGCTCTCGTCACAGACAACAACATAAACATAAACACAAAAAAAGAAAACAAAATGTATATAACAAGAGCACAAACGGCGTTCTGTTTTTTTATGGCTTGTTTTGAACTGCAGGAGGTTATCATTTCTCTGTAGTATGCTGACATCTAGTGGTGATTTTGGGCAACTGCAAACTGTTTATTAATATGTTTTTTGTCTCTTCCTCTGTCCTCTCCCTGTTTAGTGCTAGTTAGTCTAGTTGTAGATAGGCCCTCTATGTTTCTTCCATGTTCATTATTCACAGAGACGGAGCTTAGGGAACTTCTTCTTATGCTTCAAAAGACCGGAAACCAATCCTCCGAACTGCAATTAGAAGAAGTAAAAATGCGATTGATTTAATTTCTGTCTTATTGAAGAGTTAAGCTGCCTGTGGATGTCGCCAAGTCAGCAGAAAATCACTATGACCACCTCCTATAGCATGCCCCCAGTCTCCAACAACTCCCATAGCATGTCCCCAGTCTCCAACAACTCCCGTAGCATGTCCCCAGTCTCCAACACCTCCTATAGCATGTCCCCAGTCTCCAACACCTCCCTATAGCATGTCCCCAGTCTCCAACACCTCCCATAGCATGTCCCCAGTCTCCAACACCTCCCATAGCATGTCCCCAGTCTCCAACACCTCCTATAGCATGTCCCCAGTCTCCAACACCTCCTATAGCATGTCCCCAGTCTCCAACACCTCCCATAGCATGTCCCCAGTCTCCAACACCTCCTATAGCATGTCCCCAGTCTCCAACACCTCCTATAGCATGTCCCCAGTCTCCAACACCTCCTATAGCATGTCCCCAGTCTCCAACACCTCCCATAGCATGTCCCCAGTCTCCAACACCTCCTATAGCATGTCCCCAGTCTCCAACACCTCCTATAGCATGTCCCCAGTCTCCAACACCTCTTATAGCATGTCCCCAGTCTCCAACACCTCCTATAGCATGTCCCCAGTCTCCAACACCTCCCATAGCATGTCCCCAGTCTCCAACACCTCCTATAGCATGTCCCCAGTCTCCAACACCTCCTATAGCATGTCCCCAGTCTCCAACACCTCCTATAGCATGTCCCCAGTCTCCAACAACTCCCATAGCATGCCCCCAGTCTCCAACACCTCTTATAGCATGTCCCCAGTCTCCAACACCTCCTATAGCATGTCCCCAGTCTCCAACAACTCCCATAGCATGTCCCCAGTCTCCAACACCTCCTATAGCATGTCCCCAGTCTCCAACACCTCCTATAGCATGTCCCCAGTCTCCAACAACTCCCATAGCATGCCCCCAGTCTCCAACACCTCTTATAGCATGTCCTCAGTCTCCAACACCTCCCATAGCATGTCCCCAGTCTCCAAAACCTCCTATAGCATGTCCCCAGTCTCCAACACCTCCTATAGCATGTCCCCAGTCAACTCCTGTTGCATGTTTGCAGTCTCTGACAGCTTTCTGTAGAATTCCATGTGCTGCATACTATGTGTGGCCCTATCAGCGCTCTCAGGGGCCACACTTAATGTCTCTTAGATCAAAAAAATTGACCATCCCTGGTCTGACATGAGCCTTTCTATGGGCAGCAGATCGGCCAATTGGTGGGATCAGAGGACACCTCACTGTCTGTGTTGCAGATAACAACCAGTCAGATTCTGTTTTCCTGTCCCCTGATGCCCCCCCCCCCCCATATACAGGTTGTCCCCTATTACCACCCCCCCCTCGGTGTGTGGAGCAGGACGAGTCGCCCCTTCCTCGGTTCAGAGACAATCGAGTTCTGTCTTTGATACTTTTTTGATTTTCATGAACATAATATACCATTTTTTCAGGAGAAGTTTTCGGGGGGGGGGGGGGGGGGGGGTTGTCTCCTTTTTCAAAGTCCCAGCTGTACTGTGGTTCCTCCAGGAATGGCCGGAGGAGTCATGGCCTCCATCGATCGGGCGGGTGTGTAATAACACGCCGCTGATTAATCTGCCATTGTAACAACATAAAGAGTGACCCCCCCCCTTCACTGATGATGGCCCCCCCCCTTAGCACGTCGCTGGCCGGGATCATGACTCAATCATCCAATTATTCCATGAGTCACCCTCCGCCGGGCACAGCGCCCCTCCACAATGACTCAGAATAATGCGGAGAGAGCCGGGGGGCTCCCGGGAGTGCGGACACATCTGTCCTGTGTGTGGGGGTCACTGACAGGGGGCTCCCCCTCCCCCACCACCCTCTAATGAGTCCAAGATGTCAGAGACGAGGCCTGTGCTAAGAAGACCCCGTCTGTTCCTCACACCTCTGCTTTATTCGGGGTCCCCTCTTACCCTATATGTGCGTTCTGGGGGGGTCCAGTGATAGGATCCCCCCTCCCCCCAGGGTCAGGATCTGCCCCCACCACCGTCTGTTCCTCACACCTCTGCTTTATTCGGGGTCCCCTCTTACCCTATATGTGTGTTCTGGGGGGGTCCAACGACAGGATCCCCCCCGGGGTCAGGATCTGCCCCCACCACCGTCTGTTCCTCACACCTCTGCTTTATTCGGGGTCCCCTCTTACCCTATATGTGCGTTCTGGGGGGGGGTCCAGTGATAGGATCCCCCCTCCCCCCAGGGTCAGGATCTGCCCCCACCACCGTCTGTTCCTCACACCTCTGCTTTATTCGGGGTCCCCTCTTACCCTATATGTGCGTTCTGGGGGAGGGGTCCAGTGATAGGATCCCCCCTCCCCCCAGGGTCAGGATCTGCCCCCACCACCGTCTGTTCCTCACACCTCTGCTTTATTCGGGGTCCCCTCTTACCCTATATGTGCATTCTGGGGGGGTCAAGTGATAGGATCCCCCCTCCCCCCAGGGTCAGGATCTGCCCCCACCACCGTCTGTTCCTCACACCTCTGCTTTATTCGGGGTCCCCTCTTACCCTATATGTGCGTTCTGGGGGGGTCCAGTGATAGGATCCCCCCTCCCCCCAGGGTCAGGATCTGCCCCCACCACCGTCTGTTCCTCACACCTCTGCTTTATTCGGGGTCCCCTCTTACCCTATATGTGCGTTCTGGGGGAGGGGTCCAGTTATAGGACCCCCCGGGGGTTAAAGGAGAGAACACTAACATTTCTGCACATGTCCTCAGCAAGGGCAGTGAGGACACCGTGTGGGGGGGGGGGGGGGGGGTATTTTCAGGTATGGACAGGGAATTTCCTAAAATGATGATTTGGGGTGCTGAGGCCCCTCCCACCTACATATATAAGGAGGGTGAGAGGTGCTGTAATGCAGAGTGGCCACTGCATGGCGCCATCCGTTAAAGGATGGAGATGATGGAATATTCCCGCAATCAGTACAGCAACTGCTGACATTATAGGTAGAGGGAGGGGCTACATTATATATACAGTATATATGGGGGGAGGGGCTACATTATATACAGTATATATGGAGGGGGAAGAGTAGTCAGTGTGCGGGATGGGTGATGTATTTTGGGGTGCAGTCAGTGTGGGGGAGGGGTGATGTATTTTGGGGTGCAGTCAGTGTGGGGGAGGGGTAATGTATTTTGGGGTGCGGTCAGTGTGGGGGAGGGGTGATGTATTTTGGGGTGCAGTCAGTGTGGGGGAGGGGTGATGTATTTTGGAGTGCAGTCAGTGTGGGGAAGGGGTGATGGATTTTGGGGTGCAGTCAGTGTGGGGGGGGTTATTTCAGGGGGTCAGTGTGGGGAAGGGGTGATGGATTTTGGGGTGCAGTCAGTGTGGGGGGGGGTTATTTCAGGGGGTCAGTGTGGGGGATTTATTCTGGGGTGCAGTGTGGGGAAGGGGTGATGTATTTTGGGGTGCAGTCAGTGTGGGGGATGGGTGATGTATTTTGGGGTGCGGTCAGTGTGGGGAAGGGGTGATGTATTTTGGGGTGCAGTCAGTGTGGGGGAGGGGTTATTTTGGGGTGCAGTCAGTGTGGGGGAGGGGTTATTTTGGGGTGCAGTCAGTGTGGGGGAGGGGATTTATTTTGGGGTGTGGTCTGTGTGGGGGAGGGGATTTATTTTGGAGTGTGGTCAGTGTGGGGGAGGGGATTTATTTGGGGGTGCAGTCAGTGTGGGGGAGGGGTTATTTTGGGGTGCAGTCAGTGTGGGGGAGGGGATTTATTTTGGGGTGTGGTCTGTGTGGGGGAGGGGATTTATTTGGGGGTGCAGTCAGTGTGGGGGAGGGGTTATTTTGGGGTGCAGTCAGTGTGGGGGAGGGGATTTATTTTGGGGTGTGGTCTGTGTGGGGGAGGGGATTTATTTTGGAGTGTGGTCAGTGTGGGGGAGGGGATTTATTTGGGGGTGTGGTCAGTGTGGGGGAGGGGATTTATTTGGGGGTGTGGTCAGTGTAGGGGAGGGGTGATGTATTTTGGGGTGCAGTCAGTGTGGGGGAGGGGTGATGTATTTTGGGGTGCAGTCAGTGTGGGGGAGTGGATTTATCTTGGGGTGTGGTCAGTGTGGGGGAGGGGATGTATTTCGGGGTGCAGTCCGTGTGTGGGAGATTTATTTTGGGGTGCAGTCAGTGTGGGGGAGGGGATTTATTTTGGGGTGCAGTCAGTGTGGGGGAGGGGATTTATTTTGGGGTGTGGTCAGTGTGGGGGAGGGGATTTATTTTGGGGTGCGGTCAGTGTGGGGGAGGGGATTTTTAGGGGTGTGGGGGAGGGGATTTATTTTGGGGTGCGGTCAGCCCTGGATTAACTCCTGGCAACCAATCAGTGAACGGATTGAGGAGCTGCCTTGTGTCGCTATGGGAACACACAGGGCCCGCCCCACGTGGCTGGAGTGACAGCTGGAATGTGACTGGTTGTTTTCACTCTCAGACTCCGCCCCCTTGAGGCCCCACAGGCTGTGGTGACAGGAGGGAAGGACCCAAATATTTCCTCTTCCAGCCCCGCCTCTTTTCCCTTCCAGCTCCGCCCATATCCCGCCCCTAGTTCTAAGTTAGGTGAAAGTCCCGCCTCCTTTTTTTATATATCGAAGGTTGAAAGCCCCGCCTTCACACTTACACTCCGCCTCCCGTTGCTTACTGGCCTTATGTGGCCAGCTTCCGCCCCGCCCTCACACGCCCCTCTACTTATAGACTGGCACCAAGTAGGCGGTCCCGCCCCGCCTTCACACTCACGCCCAGCTGTAGGCCCCGCCCTCCCCCGCTCTCCAGCCCGCAGTGAGGCCCCGCCCCCGGAGCGGCCCAGCTCAGTCGGTGAGGCTCCGGTCGGTCGGTCGGACGGCGGGATGTCCGGAGGGAGGGACGGCGCCGTGCAGGAGAAGTACCGGCTGGTGGTGGTGGGAGGAGGCGGGGTGGGGAAGTCCGCCCTCACCATACAATTCATCCAGGTGAGACTGACAGACAGACAGTGCTGGAATGTGGGGGGAGGGGCGGGCTATGGGGTCTCCGGGGGCCACACTGTGCTTCTCCTGTATGCTGGGGCCCCCGGGGGCCACACTGTGCTTCTCCGCTCTACTGTATGCTGGGGCCCCCGGGGGCCACACTGTGCTTCTCCTCTCTCCTGTATGCTGGGGCAACCGGGGGCCACACTGTGCTTCTCCTCTCTGCTGTATGCTGGGGACCCCGGGGGCCACACTGTGCTTCTCCTCTCTGCTGTATGCTGGGGACCCCGGGGGCCACACTGTGCTTCTCCTCTCTGCTGTATGCTGGGGACCCCGGGGGCCACACTGTGCTTCTCCTCTCTGCTGTATGCTGGGGACCCCGGGGGCCACACTGTGCTTCTCCTCCCTCCTGTATGCTGGGGCCCCCGGGGGCCACACTGTGCTTCTCCTCCCTCCTGTATGCTGGGGCCCCCGGGGGCCACACTGTGCTTCTCCTCCCTCCTGTATGCTGGGGCCCCCGGGGGCCACACTGTGCTTCTCCTCCCTCCTGTATGCTGGGGCCCCCGGGGGCCACACTGTGCTTCTCCTCTCTCCTGTATGCTGGGGCAACCGGGGGCCACACTGTGCTTCTCCTCCTCCTGTATGCTGGGGCCCCCGGGGGCCACACTGTGCTTCTCCTCTCTACTGTATGCTGGGGCCCCCGGGGGCCACACTGTGTGCTTCTCCTCTCTCCTGTATGCTGGGGCCCCCCGGGGGCCACACTGTGCTTCTCCTCACTACTGTATGCTGGGGCCCCCGGGGGCCACACTGTGTGCTTCTCCTCTCTGCTGTATGCTGGGGCCACACTGTGCTTCTCCTCTCTACTGTATGCTGGGGCCCCCGGGGGCCACACTGTGTGCTTCTCCTCTCTCCTGTATGCTGGGGCCCCCGGGGGCCACACTGTGTGCTTCTCCTCTCTCCTGTATGCTGGGGCCCCCGGGGGCCACACTGTGCTTCTCCTCTCTCCTGTATGCTGGGGCAACCGGGGGCCACACTGTGCTTCTCCTCTCTACTGTATGCTGGGGACCCCGGGGGCCACACTGTGCTTCTGCACTCTACTGTATGCTTGGGCCCCGGGGGCCACACTGTGTGCTTCTCCTCTCTACTGTATGCTGG